>NW_027171794.1:317500-322500 GCF_036898095.1 Palaemon carinicauda | reverse complement strand
GGGACATCTAATAGGTCGCCATACTCCATTTCAGCTGCTGAGGTGTCCTTAGGAGTGGTCCTTAGTTTCAGGAGGACCCAGGGAAGCTTAGTAAACCAGTTTGAGTCATTGCATTGGGACATCAAAGCTGCCGTGAGGGTGCGATGAAAACGTTCAAACATTCCATTGGCGGCAGGGTTGTAGGCGGTTGTCTGATATAGGGTGATGCCCATGAGATATGCTAATGATGTCCACAATTGAGAGGTGAAATTGGTACCCCTGTCAGAACTAATATGCTCAGGGATATCAAATCTCGCTATCCACCCTAAGAGTAAGGCGGATGTACATGAAGTGGACATAACAGTTTGCATGGGGATGGAATCAGGCCAACGAGTGGAATGGTCAATGACGGTAAACTGGTAACAATTTCTTTGTGATGCTCGTAGGGGACCTACTACATGGACGCTGAGGCGGGGGAAAAGTGCCCACTCCTGAATCCATGTGTCGATGTACTTTTGAAGTTTGGCTTGAAGTACAGGCACAGACCCAATCCTTAGCATCCTTAGTAATACCAAATAAACTTTATCTTCAGTAGCTCTGCAGCAGATCGGTGTGGGTGATATGAAAGGCCATGAATGAAATCAAACACCTGTAAGTGCCTGGGGGCAGGTATCTATTGTCATGGTCTACCAGTACTGATGTCACAGAGGAGGGTGGCGTTGGAGTTGTCGAGGGGGACATCTTCCCAATGGAGGGAGTACAGGATGCTTGGTACTCTGGATCTTTCCAATCCCAGGTGAATGGCAGCCAATGTCTTTCTTGGCAGGGCATCGGCATTGGGATTCATTTTCCTAGGGATGTAGTTAAGAATACAATTGTATTCAGCCACGGCAGAGGGATGTGGGCGTTGACGGGAGTACCAAGCGTAGATTGTAAGGGAAGGCATGCACCAGAGGCATGTGGTCCGTGCGAATGATGAAGAGTGTACCTTCTAACAAATGGCGAAAGTGACGGACCGCCAAATACACCACCAGCAATTTGTGGTTGAAGGTAGAGTAGCCAGATTCTGCCTTGGACAGTTTTCTACTGAAGAAGGCCAATAATGGGGCGAGCTGTTGACCACCTGTTCGAGTACTGCACCAATAGCAACATTGCTGATATCGGTGGAGAAAAGGAGAGGGGCATGTGGCACAGGAAAAGTGAGATCAGCAGCACTTGATAGGGCATTCTTTGCATTGCTTAAGGCCGCTTTTTGAAGGGGACCCAACTTCAGGTCTTTTGGCTTTCCCTTGAGGAAGGTGTAGAGGAGGGCAAGAGTGGCAGCAATGGCTGGCAGGAAACGGTGATAATAGTTGACCATGCCCAAGAATTCTTGCAGTGCTTTGACGGTCAAAGGTGTGGGGAAGCTCTGAACGGCTGCTATTTTCTTAGGAAGGGGCTGGACTCCTTCAGGAGTAATGCGGTGCTCTAAGAACGATACTTTGTTGGTGCCAAAGGTACAATTATCGTATCGGACTGCAAGGCCATTCTGCAGTCGAGGACGATATTTAGGTGATGGCCTCATCATCACAAAGGCCAAAACAGGAGTAATTGAAGGTGTATGTACCAAAGAGGGTGGTGATTGCAGTCTTTGGGATGTCTTCTGAGTGTATGGGCATCTAATAATACCCTTTTAGGAGGTCAAGCTTGAAAAAAAACCTTCGTTTGTGTAAGTAGGAAGGGGCAGTGATCTTGTTCTGTCTGTATGTTTAGATGCCTGTAATCCCCACAAAGGCGTAGGGAACCATCCCTCTTCAGGACGATGTGCAAGGGTGACAACCATGGGCTTGAGGCTTTTTGTCAAAATCCCATTTCTTCCATTTCAGAGAATGATTTTTTTAGTGGCTGCCAAACAATCTGGTGCTAGGCGCCTGAATCTGGGAAACATCTTGATATGGTGATAAATACCGCGTTTGCCGAGAACCATAGCTGTTTGGCAAAGTTCTAGTCAGAAGACTAAAGGGTGCGACGTGTGGAGGTGAGCGTAGGCATCCGTGGGTGTGTTGATGTGGAGAGCGAGGTCCGAGGGGCCTGTTTGGAGAGGTGTTGACAAGTAAGAGTCTATGTTGTCTAGCCGTTGCTGAGCGACATCAACCAGGAGGTGGTAATGTGAGACAAAATCCATGCCAAAGATTGGCAATGTGTCGTCAGCAAGGAGAAACTTCCAGTGATATTTAGCGCTTGTAAACTATAATGTGAGGTCTTGTAACCGTAGAAGGGTATCCAGATCCGTTGGCAGTTACCAGGAGAACGTCAATAAATTTAGGCAGACTATGTCGGGCCCTGGAGAGTGGCCTTGGCAGAAAAGAAGGGCAAGCACCTGTGTCTACCAAAAATTGTACACCTATACCAGCATCATGTAAAAAAATATCTTAGTGACAATGGAGGTCACTGCCACAAGTGATGGCATACTTACATGTTTTTTGGCCTCTTGACAACCATTAGCACATTTTTTCACAGTAGCCCCGAATCTGGGGTGGTAGTAACATAACTGCTGCCGATGGGCATCAGTAAGTCTCAGTAGAGGTCGTTGGTTGGGGCTTGACCAAGTGGTGTGTGGGACAGCTTTTTTGCCACTCCGGTACATCACGGGGTAGCCATCCGTGTCCTACGGCATTCACATCAATTTCGGTCTATGTTGAATAGTTGTCCTCTTCGTCAGGAATGGAGACGTTCATGTAGGTCTTGAAGGTGGTGAAGTGTCTGTCCATAAGGGTGTTGATTTTGGTCATCAGGTCCTCCATGGGCAAAATATAAACATCAGGTATGGCAGCGCGTACAGGTTCGGGTAAGCATCATACTCAAAGGGCATGAAGTAGGTTTGCCTCATGAGAAGAGATGTCTGCGGCAGGCTGCAGGCGAGCGATACTGGTCATTTCCCTGAGGGCGAGCAAAGCCTTTTGGTCCCACAATGATTTTTGAGAGAGATGAAAAAGCTTGGTTATACGGAGGGCTGGCAATGGTGCGTACTACTCCAGGAGTTATGTTTTAAAGGCATCGTATGCTATTGCGATGTTCCCCTGCTTGCAAAGCCAGTCGGAGATATATGGGAAAGTGTTCTCTGGGATCGCTGCGAGAACATTGCTTTGGTGCTTGACTGAGTGACGCCTTTGATACGAAACTGGACTTTGGCACCCTGGGACCAAGGAGATGCTTCTCCTCTGGCGAAGGGTTACAGTTTCATTGAGGCGGCATGTGTCGCAGAGTCAGGTTCGGTGGGCAGTATCCTCAAACTGTAGGGCACAGCAGGGAGGGGGATGGCAGGAGGGAGCAAGTCACTCCAGGGTCACCAATTGTGCGTGAGGGCCGTTAGTATGTAACTGAGAGGTGAGGTGAATGTAACTAACTTTACAGTGTATTAAGGGATCATAAGTTTATAAACAAGCCATTCTGAGCAAGAACCTCACAAAAATTCAAACAAAATAAATCATGAACAGGTAAGCTCAAACAGGTTGTTATTATTGCGAGGGGAGAGCGATAGGCTGTATACAAAAATCAGAAATACCGTTACAATTTGTGAGCGTGCATGAAACACGTGCTGTACAAAAACTAGGTGTAGAAGAACTCAGCCATCACATCTCTCAATTCGTGCGTGAAACAAGAAAATTATGGAGACAGGGACAATGTTGAATAGAGTGGGAATAGGAGGACCAAAAACATCCGAGGTAAACATCGATCCTGTAAGACAGCCTTTAATTGTTCTTCAACAAAGTTCACCTATACTGGTGCCATACACTTACAGCCATCATGTTCGACAGTGCACGTCCTACCCAAGAACTTGTGATTGTATGCTACAAAGTGGAAAACTCCTACAGGCACTCGAATTTGTAGTCTACATTATGGAACGAATTTCTGAGGATGAAACGTTCCACAGCGGAGTTATTTATTTTTTTTTCTATTATGAGGCAATCATTCATATTTCAGGGAAATTAGCGCACATAATGTGAGAATCTTGGGATCAGAACATCTGCATGTGTCTAGGGAACTTCACCGAGATAGTCCAATGGTAAATGTGTGGTGTGAGATCATGTGGGATCTATTGTTATTATTGTTATTACTTGCCAAGCTACAACCCTAGTTGAAAAAGCAAGATGTTATGAGCCCAAGGGCTCCAACAGGGAAAAATAGTCATTGGTTCATTTTTCTTTAACGAGACATCAATTACTGCAGATGTTTACCTTGACCTTTGGATTGAATATATTGGACCACAACTAGATCACCGCTAACCAACCTTAATTGTTCAGCTTTATTCCTGTCATATTGGGGACTGTATATTCATGGGTTCCTAGATCAAACATTTCCAGACCGGTAGATTGGTAATGATGGCCCAATTCTCTTACCACCTCGTTCTCCAGATATCACTCCCTTAGTTTTCTTTTAATTGGGTTATGTTGAAGATATCATGTATTGAACCAATATACGGAACATCACCGATCTCAAGCAAACGATCACTGATGCCAATGCCACTATACATGAGGCTATGCTACAGAGAACATGGCAAGATATCGAGTATTGTCTTGAGTTGCTTCGTGCAACAAATGCTGCCTGTATAGAAGTATATTAACTGAGGTAAAAAACGAGCAATAGCTACATCTCATCTTGTAATTCGCACATATTTGTCTGCGCATGGATATATATATATATATATATATATATATATATATATATATATATATATATATATATATATATATATATATATATATATATATATATATATATATATATATATATATATATCTTGAAGTCATCTCTTGTCCATACCGTCTGTTCAGGACTTAAGCATAGTCTTAGGATAAAGAAAAAGACAAGCATTGGCATATACAGTACGTTCATTTTGCATCAGGAACGTTTCAGCTTTAAATCAATAAAGCTATTTTCAACCTACAATTAGATGAGTAAGATATTGGAAAAATATACAATTTGGTTGAGATATACGTTACAACTGTCAAAGAGGTAGATAAAATAAGAATTATTAAAAG
>NW_027171794.1:302500-305000 GCF_036898095.1 Palaemon carinicauda | reverse complement strand
TGGAAACAACTGCCCAAGGTAGGGAGCAGTTACATATCTCTGAAGGGGGTGTTAAAAATCTCTGGACTAGAACAGGCCACCTTTGGAAACTGAACCTTGCAACATACATTGTCAGGATCTGTCTAAAGAAGATCTTGATGTGATACTGGAAAAAAACTGAAATAGATTAATTGGGATTCAATAGGATTGAGTGAAATTAGAAGAACTCTGGGGAATCTTATATATAACGAAAAGAGGATCATAACATAGCTATCCTACCACTAGATGACGTGAAGACGACATCCATTTTCGGGAGGGTCACTTGTCAAGGTCGTTTGGCGCAGACTCAGTTGTCACCATTATTTACTGCTAGCAGGCCGAAGTTTTGTGCTGCCTTTGGCTGCACTAACAAACGCACAGCGAAGTCAACACAATTAGTGGTATTCGAAAGAATAAACACAGAGAAAAACACACATAACTTTTTATATATATATATATATATATATATATATATATATATATATATATATATATATATATATATATATATATATATATAAAATGTGTGTGTATGATTGTGTGTGCGTGTGTAGGTAGGTTTTTATGTTTCTATACATGCATAATGCATGTATATATATATATATATATATATATATATATATATATATATATATATATATATATATATATATATATATATATATATATGATAAATTTCTGTTTTCATATTAATATAAACAATATGTTATGCTCCTCTTGATATCTGGATTCTCTCTATACCTCGGGATCAGAGAACCAAGGAGGAATCAACTCAGGGATAATAGCTTCTGGTCGGCCCGGGAATCGAACCCGGGCCCAAGAAACTGAGGTGCCATTGACTTAGCAACTCAGCCATTAATAATAATAATAATAATAATAATAATAATAATAATAATAATATATAAAAATTATCTAAATTATTATTATTGATAGAATTATTAAAAGTTGGTAAGTCAATGGAAACTCAGTTTTGTTTGGCGCGGGTTCGATTCCCCCTCCGACCAGAATCAATTATTCTTTAGTTATTCTCCCTTGAGTCTCTGGTCCAGAGGTATAGAGAGAATCCAGATATTAAGAGGAGCATACTATATATATATATATATATATATATATATATATATATATATATATATATATATATATATATATATATACATATATATACATTTATAAATATATATATATATATATATATATATATATATATATATATATACATATATACATATATATATAGATATTACTTGCAAAGCTACAACCTTAGTTTAAAAAGCAGAATGCTATCAGCCCAAGGGCTCCAACAAGAAAAATAGCCCAGTGAGGAAACGAAATAAGGAAACTACAAAAAAAAGTAAATAACTACTGAAAATAAATATTCTAAAAGTAACAATAAAAATAAATTTTTCATATATAACTATAACGACTTTAAATAAGGAAGAGGAAGAGAAATAAGATAGAATAATGTGCCCGAGTACCCTCAAGCAAGAGAACTCTGCCCCAAGACAGTGAAATACCATGGTAAAAGGCTATAGCACTGTCCAAGACCAGAGAACAATGGTTTGATTTTGGAGTGTCCTTCTCCTAGAAGAGCTGCTTACTATAGATAGAGAGTCTTTTCTACCATTACCAAAAGGAAAATAGCCACTTTTTCGTAATATCAGTGTTGTCAGGTGTATGAGGACAGAGGAGAATATGTAACGAATAGGTCAGACCATTCTGTATGTGTAGGCAAAAGGAAAATGAGCCGTAACCAGAGAAAGATCCAATGTAGTACTGTCTGGCCAGTCAAAGGACCCAATAACTCTCTAGCGGTAGTATTTCAACGAGTGGCTGGTGCCCTGGCCAACCTATTATATTGGAGGCTTTGTTGAACTCAAGACAACTACTTACCTTTTTTATTTTATGCACATATACATATTTAATTTATATATATATATATATATATATATATATATATATATATATATATATATATATATATATATAGTCACCCTTATATGATGAAGTGCAAGTGTCTGGCTATATATTAACTGTATATATATATATATATATATATATATATATATATATATATATATATATATATATATATATATATATACGTGTGTGTTTATGTATATATATATACACACACACACACACACACATATATATATATATATATATATATATATATATATATATATATATATATATATATATATGTATATGTATATATGTGTGTATATATATATGTGTGTGAGCATGTGTATTTTTGTGTGTGAGCTTGTGTATGTGTATATGTTTGAGTGTATTTTGGGGGAAGGGAGAGTTACTAAAATACAACTCTCTCTTCTTTCCTGGTGTTGTAGTTTTCTTTCCTCTTCCATACTTCCCATCTGAATAAGAAACAAAGTAAAATAGAAATTAACTCATATATGTCCTGTAAATGTGCATAATCTATATTTTTTTTTTCTCAACGTTTTACAATAACACTGATCTA
>NW_027171794.1:287500-300000 GCF_036898095.1 Palaemon carinicauda | reverse complement strand
GGGAACCTTGTTTTGCCCTATAGTCATATAAAAGGTCAAGCTTCCATAATTTTTTTCTACGTTTTACAGACACATGTGAGATATATTTTTTGACATTTCTTACGGCATCGTTACTTAGCGGAGGGAATGACAATCTTCTGAGTACAGAAATTTGGGAATGTTTTTCATTGCTCATTTATTCTAGATATTTTATTTATCCGATATAGAATCTGGATGGTTAGACTCTATATCACTCTTCATCAAATACTTTGTGATGGCAGTGTTGATTCCCATTCATGTGCATATTGCTTATGGGATTGAGGGATTGATATAATAAGGAAAGCCAAATGCAAAATTTTAATTTATCATATGCAATTTCACTACTTTGTCAATCCGTTCTTGATTCCTTACTCTCACTTGATCGTGTATTACAGTATTTTCGATTGAAGTCTTCTGACATTAAATCAAAATAGTCTTAATAGATAGACGCCCACTGGAGCGGAACAGTAGATAGTACTGTCAAAATACTGTGACCAAATTAAGAGAACGAAGGAAACGCACGTACACACAAATAATGGCTCGCTTTGGGACAGAGAGGTGCTGCCAAATTTACACAATTGCGCAACTTCCTTTGCCTAAATACCCAAATACCGTAGTCATACCTCGGATACCAGACTCGTTCAGAGCAAAAGAAAACGCAGACACGGGCGACTGTCTGGCTCTGACTCAAAGAGATACGGGGTAATAGTGTACTACTGCACCAGGATCCACCTTCTGCACTGACGGTGTCCTCGGTTTACTCACTGCAATGGCTCTCGGACCTCATTGTTTCTCATTACCGTATCTGTCAAGTTCATAGTGATGATTTTTCACAGTACTCCTACTTTTCGTGCTTAGCAAATTATTCAGGAAGAAAAGCCAGGAAAGGATCAGTTATAAAAAGAACTTCTCATTCAAGATAGGAATATTAAACCCAATTGGTTCAAGATGCCAAACAGTAGTGTGAGGTGAGGGAGGGGGTAGGACAAAGCAAAAGTAGGTCATGAATTTTTTCTTCCTTGCCGTTAGGTCTGTCTTTATAACGTAACATACAACTCTTGAAACCATTACCATACAATTGGGAATTGACGAAAGGAGAGGGGAGAGGAATGGCAGGAGTCGGTTTGTTTATTGACATTAGGTAGAAAGAAGTATTGGTGACTTGACAAGTGCCATCCTTTACTGCAGGTCTCTCTCTCTCTCTCTCTCTCTCTCTCTCTCTCTCTCTCTCTCTCTCTCTCTCGTGGCGTTTTTGGTAATGCGCTCACGTGGCAGGCTGGGGACCGCGTTCGAGGCCTGGACCTACCTAAGGTGAAGAAATGGACGCATTAAATAAACTGAATATGCCTCTGTTCATATGATCAGCATCTACTGTAGCTCTCACCGACTATTGCGGGTTGCAGCTAGGATGAAGAGAGAATAAGACGAAGAGAGAAGAATTCAGACGTGTGTTTCGATCTCCGTCATAATACTTTTATCTTCTTCCTAGAGGGTGAAACCATTCTTAAGATATTCTCTCTCTCTCTCTCTCTCTCTCTCTCTCTCTCTCTCTCTCTCTCTCTCTCTCTCTCTCTCTCTCTCTCTCTCTCGTAATAGTAGTAGTAGTAGTAGTAGTAGCAGTAGTAGTATCATATATAGTGTATTCGATTTATGAAACGTAAAGGAACCAATTCACGATAGACATTGATGGTTCTTTTAAGTTTTGTAATACGAAATTATTTTTTAGTATTACTTTGGTATTGTTATGAATAATGTTTTCTTTTCTTTGCTGTATTGTGTCCTTTAATGTAACAATTTTCGGTGTGGTATTTCTTTTGTCATTAGGCAATCCCTTTTAATAATAATAATAATAATAATAATATTATTATTATTTTTTTTATCGTTATTATTGTTATTATAAGAATTTTCATAAAGCCCAACGATTTTTACGAATCTCAAATTACGCCCAAGAAGAAAAAAAACTAACAAACTATGAATATCGGCTCAAGTAAAATGGAATTATATGATCAATGAAAACGGGATAAATAAAACCCCAGATTCAGTCTGAAAGTGATAACAGTCTTTGTATGTTTACGGAAATTACTATAGCGCATAATTAGATGCAAAATTAAGTAATAAAAATAAAGTTAAATTTAATAATACGAAAATCTAAAATCGACATAAATAATAGAATATTTTGTTGAATACTCACTATATAACGAATGTTCTGTGAAACCTGATGATAAATGTTTTATTTTCTCGAAAATAACTTGGATCTGTATGAAAATCGATAAGAAAGCAGGTGTGAGTTAATAGATGAATTTCGAAATGGAGAATAGTGCTAAAAAGGCACCCGCACAATTATTTGCTTGCGAAAGCACTACAAATTGAATAAGGGTTCGGTATTCTCCACACTGACCCTATTCATTATGTGATGGGCCAGGCCATATTATAAATGACGATGAGCAGAACATTTACCGTTATGTATTTCATGACAACAGTAGATTATTGCTATGTTGATCGTTGATTGACACAAGCCTGGATGTGTGTTTGCGCACGCAAGGCCACAATACACAAAGCAAATCGGACAATGGCTAGGTTAAGGTTGTGGTGGCCGATGTGGTAACGTCCCTGACTAGTGAATGCCAGACTGGGGTTCCAGTCCTGCTCAAAGTCATTAATTTCTTTGGTCGCTGCAACCTCACCATCCTTGTGAGCTAAGGATGGGGGGTTTAGGGAGCTTATAGGTCTCTCTGCTGAATCAATAGCAGCCATTGCCTGGCCCTCCTTGGTCCTACCTTGGGTGGAGAGGGGGCTTGGGCGCTGATCACATGTATATATGGTCAGTCTCTAGGATATTGTCCTGCTCAATAGGGCAATGTCGCTGTCCCTTGCCTCTGCCATTCATGAGCGACCTTTAAACCTTTAAGTAAAATTTGAAAATCAAATCGCTTAAAATTACATATGAAAATCTGGATATATATCAGTTTAGTAAGATCGGTGTTACAGTATGGACATGAGCCATAGTATGACAGTGAAACAATCTCACCAGAATATTGAGTGTTAAATGGCAGTACAAGATTATAAATGAAATTATAAGAGAGATTATATGTGGATGAGGTTATGGTGATGGGTAGATGGAGATGGTTTAGGCATGCTCTTCGCACTCTCCAAGAGATATTAGTTCACCAAACCTTGAACTGGGCACCACAGGGCATTAGAAGAGCTTGAAGACCCAGGATTACATGGGTGAGGACTATGGGGTGTGAAGGAGGTGGTAATGAATGGAGATGTATTGGTTTAAAAGCTCAAGATAGAAACAGACAAAGGGGTTATGATCATTCGATGATAATGGGCTCTGGGCTGTTATCCATCCATCTGTTTTATATATGAAAAGAGGCAAAGCAGTAGGGGAAGATGGCCTAACAATTGATTTAATCATAAATGGAGGAGATTTGATAGTAGTAAGACTGGTTGAACTTTGCACAAAATGTGTGCAAGAATGCTCTATAACTACAGTTTGAATTTTCTTTTATCAATATAATAATTCCCAAGATAGGAGATATGAAAGACCGGAAAAATTACCCCCCACTAAGTTTTTTCCGTAGTATATGAAATATTTACAAGACCATATTAGGACGAATAGAAAAACAGGTAGACTTTAATCAACCAAGAGAACAAGCAGACTTTAAAAGTGGGTATTCAACAACAGATCATATGCACGTAATTAACCAGTTAATGGAAAAATCAACAGAGTATGACAAACCAATATGTATGCCATTTTTAGACTTTGAGAAAGCTTTTGACGCTGTCAAAACTTCATCAGTAATGAAAGCCCTTCAAAGACTAGGAATAGAGAAATCTTATAGAACACGTGAAGATATATCTAGAGGAAGTACAGCAATCTTAAACTACATAAAGGTAGTGATAAGATCCCGATTGAGAAAGGAATTAGACAGGGAGACCCCATCTCTCCTAAATCATTCACAGCATGCCTATGGAAAAAGAAAATTAAATTTAGATTGGGAAATTGTAGGAATTAATATTAATGGGGAATACCTTAACAACTTAAGATTTGCAGATAACATAGTTGTGTTCAGTGAATCATGGAAAGAATTACAACAGATGATAGAAGGTTTGAATAATGTAGAAATATAGGACTGAAAGTGAATGTGAGTAAAACTATGGTAATGTTCAATGAAACTGCACATAGATAACAAATTAGAGTTATGGGTGAACGTTAAGAGATTCTTAATATATATACATACTTAGGACAGACAGTAAATGTTACCACAGGACACAAGACCAAAATTAAAAGAAGGATAAGCATGGAGTGGAGAACTTTTGGAAAATAAAATGAGATTATGAAAAGTGAAATGCCACTTTCTCTAAAAAGGAAAATATTTAATAATATGGACCTACCAGTTTTAACTTATACATCAGAAACTTGGAACCTTACTAAAGCCTAGAACATAAGCTAGTTAAAACTCAGAGAGCTATGGAAAGAATAATGGTAGGAATAAAACTAAGAGACGAAAAAAGAGCAACATAGATACGAGAGTAATCTTAAGTAGATATTCTAACTGCAAGTAAGATAAAGAAATGGTCATAGGCAGGACATATAAGGAGAATAACAGATAATAGATGGACATTAAGAATAACACAATAGGTCCTTAGAAATTGCTAAAAATTCAGGGAAAGGTAGAGAAGACGATGGATTGACGAATTAAGAAAGTTTGTGGGTGTAGACTTGCATAGAACGACCATAAATGGATGCAATTTGAAGGTCATTTCCGATTTCCTTTGTTCTGCAGTGGACTAGTAACGACTATTATTATTATTATTATTATTATTATTATTATTATTATTATTATTATTATTATTATTATTATTATTATTATTATTACTTGCTGAGCTACAACCCTAGTTGGAAAAGCAGAATGCTATAAGCCCAATGACTCCAACAGCAAAAATAGCACAGTGAGGAAAGGATATAAGGAAAAACCACAAGAAAAGTTTAAGAACAATAATAACTTTAGAATAAATCTTTCATATATGAATTATAAAAACTTGAAAATAACAAGAGGAAGATAAACAAGATAGAATAGTGTGCTTGAGTGTACCCTCAAACAAGAGAACGCTAACCCAAGACAATGGAAGACCATGGTACAGAGGCTACGGCACTACCCAAGACTAGAGAACAATGGTTTGATTTTGGAGAGTCCTCCTAGAAGAGCTACTTACCATAGCTAAAGAGTCTCTTCTCCCCTTACGAAGAGGAAATGTGCCACTAAACAAACAAAGTGCAGTAGTTAACCTCTTGAGAGAAGAAGAATTGTTTGGTAATTTCAGTGTTGTCAAGTGTAGGGAGAAAGAGGAGAATGTGTAAAGAATAAGCCAGACTATTCTATGTATGTGTCAGTAAAGACGAAATGAGCCGTATCTAGAAAAAGGGATCCAATATGGTACTGCCTGGCCAGTCAAAGAACCCAATAACTCTCTAGCTGTAGTATCTCAACGGGTGGCTGGTGCCTTAGCCAACTTCTTGCTACCTACTATTAATGCTATATATATATATATATATATATATATATATATATATATATATATATATATATATATATATATATATATATATATAATATGATAAATATTTGCACATTTAAACGTGTTTTATTCATATTTCAAATAAGCCATACATATTAATACATTAAAGTCTGGATTCTCTTAACGACCTCGGGATCAGAGCCCCAGGCGGAATCACCCAAAGACTATAATATCAGACCGGCCAGGACGAGGTTTGAACCCTCGTCCAGGATATCTGTATGCCAGTGACCATACCACTCAGCCACGAAGAGTGGTATGGTCACTGGCATACAGATATCCTGGACGAGGGTTCAAATCCCGGCCGGTCTGATATTATAGTCTTTGGGTAATTCCGCCTGAGTGGTATGGTCACTGGCATACCGATATCCTGGACGAGGGTTCAAATCCCGGCCGGTCTGATATTACTGTATAGTCTTTGGGTGATTCCGCATGGGGCTCTGATCCCGAGGTCGTTAAGAGAATCCAGACTTTAATGTATTAATATATTTGGCTTATTTGAAATATATATATATATATATATATATATATATATATATATATATATATATATATATATATATATATATATATGCGCACACACTTGCGTATTATATGCGTGACTGTGTATGCGTATGACTTCAACATGAAGGAGCTATAATTCCTTTCGCTGGTGAGGCAGAAATATCCAGTGACGTTCTGGTTGATTCTTTTGTGGCCTTGAAGAATTCAAGCTATGAATTCAGGACAATTGACGAATAGCTTAATCTATCCATCTATCTAGCCATCTATATATCTATCTAAATATCTTCTATATATATATATATATATATATATATATATATATATATATATATATATATATATATATATATATATATATATATATATAAATATATATATATATATATATATATATATATATATATATATATATATATATATATATATATATATATATATATATATATATATATATATATATATATATATATATATGCACTGTATATATTGTATGAAAATATGATTGCATGTACAGTATATGAAATGAAACAAATGCACCCGTATCTGTTAGTTTATACGTACGAGCAGTCTAGATTCTCAGACTAATTTAATTGCAAGTTTTTTCTCCTTTTCTTTATGTGTATAGTACTTGACCTAGCCTAGTTCATAGTCTGCAGATGCCCATTCAGGAGGGAGTTCATACTTCTACGAAATCCTGGCTCTGTCCCTCTGGTGATTACCGAGCGACCTGGCTTGAGGAAGGACATCTTTTACCCACCATGTGGGCATATT
The DNA here is from genome assembly GCF_036898095.1 of Palaemon carinicauda. NCBI lineage: Eukaryota > Metazoa > Arthropoda > Malacostraca > Decapoda > Palaemonidae > Palaemon > Palaemon carinicauda. Next base: position 293,124 of record NW_027171794.1, on the reverse strand, counting down.
CTTTTGGGTATTCATAGGTCATCACAAAATGCTGACTTGCATGTGCAATAAATGGTTAGTTGATGATAAAAGTTATATATCATAGAAATATTTTTGAAAAAAAGATATTCTTGCTTTTCCCGGCCATACGTTTGTGGGATTCGTTTATTCATGATGACTTGTTGCTGGTTGCACCATGATTTGAATGTTTATTGCCGCTTCCGGTATCACTTCCAGATAGAAGTGGACCGTGTACTTGATATTATAATGAGAGAGAAAGAGATGGAATACATGAGGAAAATTCAGTAATCGAAAAGTATATAAATGATTAAAAAATACAAAGATATGATTTAACTCAAGTTTATTTTGGAATATTTGTAAATGGAAAACTTAATGGTTTTAAAGTATGAAATGGAATTAGGAATAAGTGAGATAGATGAATACAGTATACATAGACAGCCTAGATATGCATTTACAAATGTTATAAATCTATATCAAAGCTTCCGTATTACAATTAATAAATCAAGCGTAGAAGATTGATTGATTGATTTAAAGTTTTCAGGCATCCTGACATCTGAGGTCATTGACGCCGGTCAAGCGTAGAAGAAACATCTAAATTGCTCTTAGAGGTGCTAAAAAGTGTGAATGTGCAATCACCTTGTTACAAGTAAAACTAGCAGACATGTTATTCACGTCTGGTTTAAAGGCCACTCATGGATGGCAGAGGCAAGGGACAGTGACATTGCCCTGACAAGCAGGACAATGCCATAGAGACTGACCATATTGTGCGGGTTAGGTGATAACTGAGAGGCGGGGTGAATGCAACTAACTTTAGCTCAACAGATAGCGATCTTATATACAAGGGTTTCAGAGCAAGAAGGTCACCAAATTTCAAACACAACAATTCATGAAAACACAGGCTTTAACAGGTTCTGTTAACAGTGAGGTGTAAAACGAGATAACAATAAAAATGAAAATACTGTTATAGTGTACGAGTATGTGTGAAACACCTGCGGTACATGTCCCCCCCCCACCCGCCATGAAAAAAACATACATATGAAATGAGGTGATCTGCTCTTGAGAGACATATTGTAAGCAGGTCATCTTGCAGGAGCAGGTTTTAGTCAATCAATTGAGACACAGTCTTCTTTGCCACGAATGTTGATTAAGAAAGCCTTTGAATTGCTATGGAACTCGAGGAAAGGGCCCATGTAAGGGGGCGTTAGCGGTGACTTGCTAATGTCGATGCGCAAGAAAAAGTGCATTGCAAAGTGTAAATCTGTCAGTATGTGTTGCTTAGGTGGGGGCTTGTAAGTCTGGTGTCATGGAGTAAATTTTCGCACAACACGACGTAGGCACTTTAATCTTCTGCACGTCTTTCTCAGCACCTAAAGGAGGATAATTCAACGATTGTTGCTTTGGTACTATCACATTCTGCTTTGGAACAGCACCAGTGGTACTTCCACTGTAACTATTGAACTGGTTCATTAGTTATTGTTGGAGGAGGTTGCAGAAGCTAAATTTCAGCAGGGACAACCAATGGGTCACCATATACCATTTCAACTGCCGAGGCATCCAGGGCATCTTTGTGAGTGGTCCTTAGTCCCAGGAGAACCCAGGGAAGCTGAGTAAACCAGTTGGAGTCCTTCCTGCACGACATCAAACGTGCTTTGAGGGTGCGATAAAAACGTTCAACCATTCTGTTGGCAGTAGGGTTGTAGGCAGTTGTCTGGTGTAGGTAATTTTCAAGAGATTCTCTAATTATGTCCACAATTTAGAGGTGAAAATGGAGCCCCTGTCAGAAATAATATGGTCAGGGATACCAAATCTTGCTATCCACCCTGTGAGTAAGGCAGATGTACATAAGGTGGACGTTGCAGTATCCATAGGAATGGCTTCAGGCATATGAGTGGATAGGGGACCTACTACATTGACAAAAATGTGGGCAAAATGATGCTAAATGAATTTCGTTTACAGTAGCTGTACAGCTGATTGGCATGAGGGATGTGAGAGGTCATGAATGAAATCAAACTCCTGTCGACACATTGGAGCAGGTATCTATGGTTGAAGTCTACCAGTACTGACATCACCGAGGAGGGTGGCGTTGGTGTCATCGAGGGGGAGGTCTTCCGAATTGAGAGATGTGCAGGATGTCCTACATGCTTGGTAATCTGGATCTTTTCGTTGGGCTTCTGCCAAAGCGTTTTAATCCAAACACAGGTGAACGGCCGACAACGTGTTTTTTTGACAGGGCATCGTCAACGCGATTCATTTTCCAAGGAATGTGTTGAAGGATAAAAATTTATTCAGCCACAGCGGAGATATGTCGGCGTTGACGGGTAGACCTGGTGTCAAACTGTCAGGTGAAAGCGTGCACCAGAGGCATGAGGTCCGTGTGAAATAATGAAGGGCCCACCTACGAAGATGCGGCGAAAGTGACGGACAGCCAAATGCACCACTAGTAATTCGCAGTCGAAGGTAGAGTAGCCAGATTCTGCCTTTGTCAGTTTTTTACTAAGGCCAATGGGCAGGGCAAGCCGTTGACCACCTGCTCGAATACTGCACCAATAGCAACATCACTGGCATCGGAAGAGAGAAGGAGAGGGGCATGTGACACGGGAAAAGTGAGAGCAGCAGCGGTTTATAAGGCGTTATTTGCGTTGCAGAAGGCCTCTTCTTGAAGGGGACCCCCACTTCAGGTCATAGAGGGGGCCAAGTGTGACAGCGATGGCTGGCAGGAAACGGTGAAAATGGTTGATCATGCCCAAGAATTCTTGCAGTGCTTTTACGGTCGAGGGCGTCGAGAAGTTCTGAATGGCTTTTGCATTGCTTCAGGCACATGCTGTGCCCTAAGAACAATACTTCGTTGGCACAAGGCCGTTTTGTTGTAAGCAGTCGAGCACAATGTGTAGGTATTGGAGGTGTTCCTCTTTGGAGGAAGAGAACACAAGTATATTGTCTATGTAACATACACAGAAGGGGATGTCCCCTAAAATGCCATCCATGTGTCATTGAAAATTGGCCCCAGCATTACAAAGGCCAAACAGGAGTAACTGAAGGTGTATGTACTGAAGGGGGTGGTGAAAGTAGTCTTGGGGATGTCTTCTGGGTTCATGGGCACCTGATAATACCCCTTCAGGAGGTTGAACGTGAAGAAAACCTTCACTTTGTACAAGTAGGAGGTCACATGGGCAATGTTTGGGACTAACTAGTGATCTGGTTAGGTCAGCATGTTCAGATGCCTGTAATCCCCGCACGGACGGAGAGAGCCATCTTTCTTTAGGAAGATGGGCAATGTTGACGACCATGGGCTTAAGGCTTTTTGGCAAAGGCCCATTTCTTCCATTTTAGTGAATGTTTGTTAGCGGTTACCAAACGATCCGGTGCCAGACTCCTGGATCTGGGGAACACTGGGGCCCCCATCGTCTTAATATGGTGATAAATACCGTATTTGGCGAAAATCGTAGGCCTTTGTCGAAGTTCTGGACGGGAAAACTTCCGGGTGCAACATGAGAAGGTGGATGTAGGCATCCATGTGTGCGCTGATGTGGAGAGCGAGGTTGGAAGGGCAGGTTGAAGAGGTGTTGATGAGTACGAGTCGGTGTTGATTAACCGGTGGTGAGCAACATTAACCATGAGGTGGAAATATGAGAGGAAATTCGCACCGAGGATTGGCAATCTAATGACAGCACTGAAGAAACTTCCAATTATATTTGACTCTTTGAAACGATAATATGAGGGTTTTGTAACTGTAGTTGGGTATCGTAGATCTATTGGCAGCTACTAGGCGGACGACGGCAGATTTGAACAGACTACGCCGTGTCCTGAAGAGAGAGGCCTTGGCAGAAGAGAATGGCAAATACCTTTGTCTACCAAAAATAGTACGCCCATACCTGCATCATGTAAAAAGAAAAGATTAGTGCCAGGGGAGTGCCACCGCCACAAGCGATGGCCTACTTACACATTTTTTGGCCACTGACGACCATTCGCACATTTCTTCGAACCTCCCCCGAATCTGGAGTGGTAGTAGTATAACTGAGACCACTGGGCATCAGTAAATGGCTGTAGAGTTCGTTGTTTGGGACGTAGCGAATGGTGGGTGGTGGGCAGCTTTGTTGTTTCTCCCGCAGTACTCCTCTCTTTACTCAAACATCAATAGACTAACTTTGTTGGTACTGTCATTTGCCTTTTCAAGATCCACAAAACTCATGTAAACTTTCCTGTTTCCCTCTATGTACTGTGCATTTCTTGGACCTGTCTTACTATAAAGGTAGCTTTCAGTATACTTGTTCCTTTCATAAATCCAACCTTCCCTCTACCATTCTTTTTATAAAATTTTTTATTCATCTCTAGATCCCACGTCTCTATTTTTGTTTATACAATTGAATGATCTAACTATCTTCCCAGTCTCTTGACATTTCCTCAACATCCCAGAGGTTTTCCTATAATTTGTGCACCCACTCCTTGCCCAGATTTAATAATGCCTTAATAATTTCTATTGTTACTTCTGATTTTTCTACAGCGTTATTTACTTTTCCTTTCTTTAAAGCATTCTCACCTTCATTCTCTCTGATGTTTGCTATGAGTCATTCTACTAGAGAATCATTTTCCAGTTCTTCACATTCATTCTCAGTGTTTGGTAGGTGTGAAAAATAGTCTTTCCATCTTCGTTTAATTTCCTCGCCCTTAAGTAATGTATTTCCATTTTCATCTTTGATCATTCCAACCTCTCCTATAACCTGCCTGTTAATTTTTCTCGCATGTGCAGTCCTGTTGATTTTTAGATCTCCCTCCGGTTTTCCCATCATCTCATACCAATCTCTCCTGACTTCTCCCTTTACAATTGCTACCATTCCCTTGTTTCACTCTATCTGTCTATATTCCTCGCTAGTTTGGTAGTTGTCATCTTTCTTTCTCCTTTCTCCGGGGTATGCTCTTTTCCTTCACACCTGTTTGCACCTCTTGATTCCACCACTATGTTTCTTTTTCCTGTTGATGTTTATCTATATTGCTGCTGGCGACATAATCCTATATTTCTGATGTTCCATTTACATACATCTCTTCCCTGTCTTTCTCTTTACTTCTGAGATCTCTTGCCTTCTTCCCCTTCGGCTTCCAAGTTTTGATCCTCCTATTCCTGACTAGGGCTTTCTTTTCCTTATTGCTCTCAACCTAAAATCTTCCACCCCACTTCATGCTAAGCTACAACAGATTCCTTTGGAATAACCTTACAGTCCATCGATGTATATACATACACACACACACACATATATATATATATATATATATATATATATATATATATATATATATATATATATATATATATGTATGTATATATATATTTATATATATACATATATACGTGTATATATATATATACATATATATATACATATATATATATATATATATATATATATATATATATATATATATGTATATATATATATATATATATATATATATATATATATATATATATATTTATATATATATATATATTTATATATACATAAATACGTGTATATATATATATATATATATATATATATATATATATATATATATATATATATATATATATATATACATATATATATATATATATATATATATATATATATATATATATATATATATTT
>NW_027171794.1:260000-275000 GCF_036898095.1 Palaemon carinicauda | reverse complement strand
TGTTTGGCGTGGCGAGGGCATGCTCTCTACTGAGTGCCCCTCTAGTTAGTTATTTAACTAACCTCCACTTTCATCCAAGTATGATCAGTCACGTTTCCTCATAAACAGCTGTTTAATCAACTACTTGTTTCTTTCATTCTCCTGTCTTTGGAAGTCCCCTTCATCCTTACTGATTAATGCCATCATTAACATTACCGTGTTTTGAGTATTGTTCTCCTGTCTGGTCTTCAGCTGATGATTCTCGTCTTAATTTGTTGGACAGAAACTTACGGTCTATTAAATTTCTTATTCCTGATCTACATATTAATCTTTGGCACCGTCGTTCAATTAGTTCATTATGCATGTTGCATAATATTTTTCATAACTCTGACCATCCTCTACATTTAGATCTCCCTGGACAATTCTATCCTGTTCGTAATACTAGACAGGCAGTTAATTGTAATAGCCAGGCCTTCTCCATCATGAGGCTCAATACTACACAGTATTCTAGAGTTTTATTCCAGCTGAGACCAAGTTGTGGAATGATCTTCCTAATCGGGTAGTTGAATCGGTAGAACTTCAAAAGTTCAAACTTGCAGCAAATGTTTTTATGTTGAACAGACTGACATAAGTCTTTTTATAGTTTATATATGACATATCTGTTTTGACGTTGTTAATAGTTTATACTGTATATGACATATATATTTTGACGTTATTACTGTTTTTAAAATGATGTATTGTTAATTTGCTCTCATCATTTATTTATTTCCTTTCCTCACTGGCCTATTTTTCCCTATTGGAGCCCTTGGGCTTATAGCATCTTGATTTTCCAACTAGGGTTGTAGCTTGGCTGCTGCTAATAATAATAATAATGATAATAATAATAATAATAATAAAAATTCTAGAATTTTTATTCTATCTGTGACCAGATTGTGGAATGATCTTCCTAATCAGGCAGTTGAATTATTGGAACTTCGAAAGTTCAAACTATTTGAAAATGCTTTTCTGTTGATGTCATTTTATAGTTTTTATATGGTTAATCTATTTTAACGTAGTTACTGATCTTAAGATAGTTTATATTCTTTATTAATTACTTATGTATAGTTTATTTGCTATTCCCTTACTCCCTTATCTCTCTGGGATACCATCCCTGTTAGATCCTTTGGTCTTGTAGCGTTCTGCTTTTACTACCACGGTCGTAGCTTAGATAATAATAATAATAATAATGATAATAATAATAATAATGATGATGGTGATGATGATGATGATGATGATGATAATAATAATAATAATAATAATAATAATAATAATAATAATAATAATAATAATAATAATAATAATAATCAGCCGCTCCCCAGTCTATTTACGAAAAGTTTCATTATCCCACAACTTTTTACCCCATATGCCCTTTTTCTAACTTTTTCCATCAGTACAGACATTAAAACAATAAACATTCATAGAAACACAGACATTTAGACAAGAAACATTTATAAAAATATACCTCCTGATTGTTTTGGATACCTTTTTACAGAATAATAATCAGTCATATCTTCGTATTCTAGCAAAAGTATTTTCATTGTAAAAACCTTTAATTGTTTTCCACAAAATATCTTTTACCCGTACATCCTTAAAAGCCTTTACATTGGACGCCCTCATTAAATTTTGGAGATGATCCGGATCCGGATTTATAGATAACGTAAAAATTACTCGACGGATTTTGATGTAATTTTCACCTCGGATAGATCTCAGGTCAGGGAAAACCCCATTAAATTTTGGAAAGGATCCGGTTTCTAGATTCGGATTTGAAGATAACGCCAAAACTACTTGACGAATTTTGACGAAATTTTCACCACATAGATTTTAGGTCTTGGACGACCCCATTAAATGTTGGACAAGATCCAGATCCGGATCCGGATCCTGATTCTAGATCTGGATTTTCATTTTTTGCCATTTTAAAGATAACGTCAAAACTAATCGACGGATTTTGACTGTTTTCACCACATATAGATCTTAGGTCATGGATAACCCCATTATATTTTGGAAATGAGCCGGATCCGTATCTGGATTTGCATTTTTCACCGTTTTAAAGATAACGTCAAAACAAATTGTCGGGTTTTGACGAAATTTTCACCATACACAGATCTTATGCCATGGACGACTCCATTAACCTTTGGCGGATGTCAGAAATCTCTGATTGGTCTTGTTCTTTTATGTCTTAGTTTCCCAATTAAAATTTTATATGCCCCTCACCTGTTATACGTCCGAATATGATTAGGCATTGCACTCGCCCCAATCATCTTTCTTTTTATACAAACCATCAGTTAATCCCCTCATCCATTAATTTTCAGTTGTACATTCATTCGGACATACTTTACATACATTCGTTTATTTAGACATAAATTTCATACTATATTCAGTCCATTTGAAATATCCCCACCATTGTGCAGCATCTTATTTGTAATCGTAAATCTTTGCCGCTTTCCGTTTTTATAATATTTTCTAGTTATCTTTCTTGAATCTTAGATTCACATTAACCTCATCCGCTATTGCATCATTAAATTCTACCTCTCTTCTATCACTCGTATTATTATTATTATTATTATTATTATTATTATTATTATTATTATTATTATTATCACCAAGGTCTCCAACAGGGAAAAATAGCCCAGTGAGGAAAGGAAATACGTGAATAAAAAAAACTACATGAGAACTAATGAACAATTAAAATAAAATATTTTAAAAATAGTAATAATAATAATAATAATAATAATAATAATAATAATAATAATAATAATAATAATAATAATAATAATAATAATAATAATAATAATAATAATAATAAAAGAAACATTATCAATACCGAGATCTGGATGTTGAGGAGCCACTGTCCTTGACCTACTTACAATCTTACTCTGAGTTTTGTTAGGATTCACTTCATGCCCCATAATTTGCACCATGCACTAATTTTAGCCAGATGTCTAGCAAGTGATTCAGAAACCCCAGGTCTACATTCAAGAGATGGAATTGATGCAAAGAGTGTAGCATCATCTGCATATGCAACAAGCTTGTTTTCTAGGCCAAACCACATGTCATGTGTATATAGTATGAAAAGTAATGGGCCAAGAACACTACCCTGAGGAACACCAGATATCACATTCCTTTACTCATTGCGGTGCCCATCAACAACTCCTTGCGATCTATTACTTAATAATTCAATAATAATGCTAAGAAGCGACCCACCCACTCCCAATTGTTTGAATATGAAAACGAGTGCCTCATGATTAACACTGTCAAAGGCAGCACTAAAATCAAGGCCAATCTTACGAACTGACTCAATGAAGGGATTTCTATACAGTATTGGAGATTGTAAGAAGGGCATCACATGCTCCAAGGCCTTTGCGAAAACCAAATTGCAAACTAGGGAATATATGATTACATTCAGCAAACCTATTAAGGCGTTTTGCCAAAAGACGTTCAAAAACTTTAGCTATCTTAAGCATATTTACATAATGGAGTAACATTACCAATTCTTCAACAAGTGTTAAACGCTCCTCTTCTTGCTAACTTGCGCAAAATAACAGATAACTTTGGAGCTAATAAATCTGCATTTCAAAGGACCCATTCGTATCATCTCAGGACTGCATTCATTTAGAAATCTTCTTCCCATTTGCATTTTTTCCTAAAATGTTAGCGTTTTTTTTACTGTTAGAATGTGTGTACAACCAGTAGATCTGTTGATTCTATTTCCAATCCCTGTGTTTCTCTCTTTGTTTTAACCTTATCTATTTTAGAAAATTCCAATAAATAAAAGCTTCATTAGTGGAAGACTTATCACCAGCTGTCATCCAAATCGAGGTAAAGAAGTTACTTGGCAGCAAACTGGGAGACTTTTTTTTCATAACTATTTTCTACGGTATATTACTAGTCTACGGCTGTTACATCCCAATTACTTCAGTCATTCATTTTATACATCTAGGATAACATGCATACACACATCATTCATATATAATTTTGACAATCACTAATAAACTCCTTATTACGTGTAAAAGTTGAAAGAACTCTAAGAAATATTATATTTTGGTTTTTATTGAGGAAAATATGATAAAGAAAGTCAAAGTACGAAATCTTAATTTAAGACTAATTTGGAATAAGGCAAGCTCAAACATCTATAAGCTGCTGTGCTTTTTATTTCTATTTTCTATTTACATATTTTCCACGCTTTTACGCTTGTGAATTGAGTTTAAAATTGCTACAGTGAGTGGTAATAGGTATAGGCAGTATTTGTCTATGTCCGTATTTTCTTGAAATAATACGATGTGCACTAAAAAGAATACTTCTCAATCATTTTTACGTTGTTTACTTAATCTGTTGTCTACTGGGCCTCAGTATGGCCCATTACTCGTTGCACCAGACCAGTAAAGATTGACGTTTTGGATTTTACAAGAGAGGGGCGTAAACCCCCCGCTCAATTCCCCTCTTTCCCCAGCCTTGAGAACAGGGATGAGTGTATGAGTTCAGTGATAGAAGTCTTAATTTTGTATACATGGTTACGGTAGCTGAGGACCCCCTAACTGACTGAATTAAATGTTTTTGTAAGTTAATTGATATCATTATCAGTTAATGTTTGAATTGGTTTATTCAAAGTATTCTTACGAATATTCTTTTGATCGGCATTTTGATATTTATGTCAGACCCACACCCTATAGTGAAGAAATCACCTGCCCTGCTAGTTATTGATTATCTACTTAGGCAACGTTTAAAAATCTTTACTTTGTATATGTACATTACATAAAGTTCATTCTATTAAAATGCAATATATACTTTTTTATTTTTCTTTCTTTCTTTTCTGTTTAGCCGGAATGGTCTCGGGCTCAAACTTTCAGTTTTGAAATTATGGTAACCTATTTGAAACGTCCCTGCATAGTAATCCATTAGACGGGGGTTCAAGATCCGCTCAAGCTCGATAGTTTCTTGAAGTGTCTGCAACCTTACCATCCTTGTGAGCTATAAATGTACCTGGTTGGCCTTCTCTGATCCTAGTTTAATGGAAAGGGGGCTTGGGCGCTGATCATATGTACTGTATATATGGTCAGTCTATTATACAGTAGTGTCTTACTAGGGCATTGTCACGGTTCCTGTCTGTCCCATTCTGAGCGACCTTTAAACCAACCCGGTGTACAACCCGTCTTGCGACTGACAGTTATGTACGTAAGCAGAATGAAGGTCCTTGATAGTGCCAACGGTGCATTTACTGCAACAAAATAGAAGCTACCAAAGCTAAATGGCATTGAAAATGTAGTTTACTTTGTTCGTTTGTTTCTGGCTTCATTGTAATCCAATGTTGCTCTTACCAGGCTCTTTTGCCTTTTGCAATTTTCTAAGTATTTGCAACTGCTCTTCTAGGAGAAGGACACTCCAAAAACAAACCACTGTTCTTTAGTCTTAGGTAGAGCCATAGCCTCTGTACCATGGCCTTCCACTGTCTTGGGTTAGAGTTCTCTTGCTTGAGGGTTCACTCGGGGACGCTGTTCTATCTTATTTATCTTCCTCCTTTTTTAAGTTTTTATACTTTATAGATGAAAGACCTAATTTAATGTTGTTACTCTTCTTAGAATATTTTATTTTGGTTGTATTACTTCTTTTGTAGTGTATTCATTTCATTATTTCCTTTCCGCACTTGGGTAATTTTCCTTGTTGGGGCTCTTGGGCTTATAGCATCTTGCGTTTCCAACTAGGGTTATAGCTTAGCTTCTAATAATAATGATAATGATAATAATAATAATAATAATAATAATTGAGGTAAGGTGAGCTTGCCTCTTACCCGGATAACTTAAAAAAAAAAAACCTTATTGCGAATATTAGACGATAGTTTAATTAAAAGAAAATTAGATTCCAAAGGATTTAAAGATTTGCATACAAAATGCACAGATGAAACCTGTAACTGTCTTGATCTGTAGTACAGTTGTTAATTTTTTAATAATTAAGTACGAAAACTTAGTCTTAGAGCAATATCGTATAGGAATAGCAAATAAGAAAGTATTTCACTTAATGTTTCAAGAATCCCTCCAAATTCTAAGCATTTAATGTCCCAGAAAACCCTCGTCCTTCCCCTCTTAACACAAAGTAAAGAAAGATGCCTTTCAATGTTGTTAGTTACAGGATGTGTTTTTTTTTCTTTCTTAAGAAAAGGAAACAATCGGAAACTGTTCCCCTGCTTTATGAGGACCGCTCCCGATCTACCTTATTATACATCGCTTGGCCGGACCACATGTTCATTTGTATCTGGGGTAAGTAACTAGGATACTGAGTAAAAGACACCTGGTTGCCAGCCTCCGAAAATACTTGGTACATATGTCACGTGAGATTCATGAGTCCTTTTCCTCACGCTTAATTCCGAATAGAATCTTTTGACACCGATGTACTAGATAAGAATGAGTTCGTGGTACGAACTTGAGAGAAAAGGACATAATTGGCAAGTCAATTTGATAGACTAACATCATTTCTTGGAACGCTCACAAATCAAGAATGTTTAGGAAACTAAGATATGTAACTTTGTAGAAGGAAGAAGGCAGGCTGTGAGGAGAAGGGAGGAGGGAAATTGTAAAGCTTAGGATGATATATAGGAGATGGTAGAAGAGGCAAAATTTACTTCTCTGTCCATTTTAACTATCAGGTCAAGAAGTTCACTGAGCGGAAAGCCATTTGTAATACTGAAAAATTCCATATCCATATTTCCTCTTTCTGTGTATTTTGCAAATATTGTACTTTGTCACATTCAGGTCCGAATAGCAACTTGAAGGTGAGGGTGAGGATTTGGTTAACAACACGAATGCAATCCAAGTATTAATATCGGATAGGGCCTGAAAGCCAATCTAGATATCCTTTGGTATAGTGTCAGGTCTTGTGAAGCCTAGAGAGTAAACAATAATAGTCTTTTCCGAATAACTAAATTACGTAATAGGATACATTCAAAAATGGTTTATAAGATTTTTACCAATTTTGCCTTGATAACGTATCAAATTACATTTATTAATTTGTGAGGGACTATTTTCATGAATATTAAAGGAAATTTTAGAGTGGCGAGTATTATCAGTCTTGAGTATCAATCATTAAGGTACTAAAACTTGAAGTCACTTAGACAGCGACTTTTATCCTCACAGCCTAAAAATTTAGTTTTTCTTCAGATTTGGGTCAACCTCAAATGCGTATACTGTGTACTTAGCCTTTGCAGATACATCCCTCTTATACAAAATGATGTGTAAATCCACACCTAACTTTTTGTGATACCTTCTGAAAAACCACAAATATCTCAGTTATAATTGACAAGCACCCAAGCAGACGCAACCTTCTTTCAGCTTCTTTGACGTCAACGATTGTTATTTAAATAACTAATCATCTCAACCACCCACAAACAACGAGGAAAAGGGCGAATAAATTGAAAATAAGTAAAAATATTACATTACAAAATATATTATGATCATTAATAACGTTAAATAGATAACGGAAACCAACATTTTTATCAAGAAAGTGAGTTTACTGAACTTTCACCCGTCTATCCAAGAATAGTTTGTTGCCAGACTAAAGGTCACACGATCCCAAGACTCTTTCAACGTTCCAGAGACCTTGGTAGATATTTACACCCAACTGCCTCCCAAAGTTTGAGGATCGTGGTGCGACGCCTGTCAACAAGATAAGCCGGGATGCTGAATCTGATTGGGATGTTTATTCTGTTATTCCCAGAGATTCAGTTTGTGGCACGACATCGCTCATAGAATAAAGACGGAGAGGGACTGAGAAAGGTATGAGATATTTGTTGATCGATTCTGTCGTGAAGAGATTTGTACTCAGAACCCCCGTTTTCTCCTGTTCTTGCGGGAAAGTGATTTCCAGGTACTCTCGTGAGGAATTATGTTGTTTACGTGTTACTAGCACGTTTGGTATCATTTGAACTTTTCAGTATTTGTTTTATAGAGATTTTTGTGTTGCTTATATAAATAAGGAGTCGTAAAAAAGTACTTACATCGATATAACTCGTACATGTGCATACATAAGAGGCTATATGCATGTCATATGTTATTATTATTATACTAGCCAAGCTACAACCCTAGTTGGAAAAGCAAGATGCTATTAGCCCAAGTGCTTCAACAGGGAAAAATAGCCCAGTGAGGAAAGGAAATAAGGAAATGAATAAATGATGAGAACAAATTAATTATAAATCATTCTACAAACAGTAACAACGTCAAAACAGATATGTCATATATAAACTATAAAAATACTTAGGTCAGTCTGTTCAACATTAAAACATTTGCTGCAACTTTGAACTTTTGAAGTTCTACTGATTCAACTACCCGATTAAGGGGGATCATTCCACAACTTGGTCACACCTAGAACAAAACTTCTAGAATACTGTGTAGTATTGAGCCTCATGATGGAGAAGGCTGGCTATCAGAATTAACTGCTTGCCTAGTATTACGAACAGGATGGAATTGTCCAGGAAGATTTGAATGTAAAGGATGGTCAGAATTATGAAAAATCTTGTGCAACATGCATAACGAACTAATTGAACGACGGTACCAGAGATTAGTACCTAGATCAGGAAAAAGAAATTTAATAGACCGAAAGTTTCTGTCCAACAAATTAAGATAAGAATCATCAGCTGAAGACCAGACAGAACAATGGTCAAAACATGGTAGAATAAAAGAATTAAACATCTTTTCAGAATAGATTGATCAACGAAAATCTTGAAAGACTTTCTCATTAAGCCAATTTTTTGTGCAATTGAAGAAGACACAGACCTAATGTGTTTCTCAAAAGTAAATTTGCTGTCGATAATCACACCTGAAATTTTAAAAGTCATACAAAGTTAAAGAAACATTATCAGCATTCAGATCCGGATGATGAGGAGCCACTGTCCTTTGAAGGACTTAGGCGTTGGGCACAACTCCCCGTACGAATATTTTAGCCATACGTGTCTGGGAATTTTTCAGTCGTAGCCATGAACTCCTGCGATGTATGGCCTTGGGCACAACTGGCCGTACTACCAGTTACGTGGGGTATACTGGCAAAATTTGTGTGAAATCATGGGTGTGACGCAAGGGGCACACAACAGTCATTGACCGTAGCCCGCCGTATACCAGCTGCAGAATCTGCACGTACAACCTTTAATTCCGTACGACAAACGTGCGGGGGTCGTACTTGTGACGCAAGTTACACGCAAATTACACGCACGACCAATGTGCGGAGATCATGTCACAGAAAATCCTACGGCATGTAAGTTGCACGTAAGTCACATGCACGGCTTACTTGCGTCAGACGTGCATCCTGTCTGCGACTACAAATTTTCTTGACTGCCGCAGAACATTTTAGTGCAGCGAGTGAAGATTCTGCGGCTGGTATACGGTGGGCTACGAGGTCAAAGACTGTTGCGTGCCCCTTGCGCCACACCCACGAATTCACACAAATTTTGCCCGTATAGTAGTACGGCCAGTTGTGCCCAACGCCTTACTTACAGTCATACTTTGAGTTTTGTTAGGATTCAACTTCATACCCTATAATTTGCACCATGCACTAATTTTAGCTAGATCTCTATTAAGGGATTCAGCAACCCCAGATCTACATTCAGGGGATGGAATTGATGCAAAGAGAGTAGCATCATCTGCATATGCAACAAGCTTGTTTTCTAGGCCAAACCACATGTCATGTGTATATAGTATGAAAAGTAATGGGCCAAGAACACTACCCTGTGGAACACTAGATATCACATCCCTGTACGCACTATGGTGCCCATCAACAACAACTCTTTGAGACCTATTACTTAAAAAATCACTATTAATGCATACATACATACATAATGTACATACATTCATGCACACATACATATATACAGTATATATATACATATATATATATATATATATATATATATATATATATATATATATATATATATATATATATATACATACATACACATGCACACACACTCATATATATATATATATATATATATATATATATATATATATATATATATATATATATATATATGTGTGTGTGTATATTTGTTATTATTATTATTATTATTATTATTATTATTATTATTATTATTATTATTATTTGCTAAGCTACAACCCTAGCTGGAAAAGCAAAATGCTATAAGCCCAGGGGCCCCAACAGGGAAAATAGCCCAGTAAGGAAAGGAAAGAAGGAAAAATAAAATATTTTAAGAAGAGTAACATTAAAATAAATATTTCCTATATAAACTATGAAAACTTTAACAAAACAAGAGGAAGAGAAATTAAATAGAATAGTGTGCCTGATTGTACCCTCAAGCAAGAGAACTCTAACTCAAGACAGTGGAAGACCATGGTACAGAGGCTATGGCACTACCCAAGACTAGAGAACAATGGTTTGATTTTGGAGTGTCCTTCTCCTAGAAGAGCTGCTTACCATAGCTAAAGAGTCTCTTCTACCCTTACTAAGAGGAAAGTAGCCACAGAACAAATACAGTGCAGTAGTTAACCCCTTGAGCGAAGAAGAATTGTTTAGTAACCTCAGTGTTGTCAGGTGTGTGAGGCAGAGGAGAATCTGTTAAGAATAGGCCAGACTATTCGGCGTATGTGTAGGCAAAGAGAAAGAACCGTAACCAAAGAGAAGGATCCAACGTAGTACTGTCTGGCCAGTCAAAGGACCCCATAACTCTCTGGCGGTAGTATTTCAACGGGCGGCTGGTGCCTTGGCCAACCTACTACCTCATTGCCAATAAATCCTTTTTACCTTCGGCAGAGAGATTATAATTCTGCTTTGGTTTATTCGTTTGTCTGATTGTAAAAGGATTCCTGCAAAAGGTTTATCTCTGAATTTACGTAGGTTTAGCCCTAGGTAGGGCACGTGCCAGAAAACGAGTATCACATTTGGAGAGGTGAGTAGTTAGTAGGTCTTTTAGGAGGTAGCCATTTGGCCCTTATACGCAATATATTTTATTTTTCTTTCTTTTTTTTCTTTTTTTTGTGTGTGTATGTGTGTGTGAAACACTGTCTTCTGATCGTCAAATTCTTGTTCTTTACATAATTTTGTTATTTAATTTCTTCTCGAGTCAACATTTATTCCTATTTTTATATGCAGTCAAACAGCTTAATGTCTGTTCCCCTCACTTTAATCCCTTCAGTTCTGTTAATTGTTTCTCTTGGATAATGGGAGGATTGTTGTATTTTACTACAAAGGTTTTGCGTAAAGAACAAAATAAAGTTATTACCTCCGTCAAAGAGGTTATAAAATGACCTGCGTTTATTTATTTATGTTTGTTTGTCTGTCATTAGAATTACATCAAAACTTCTTGCCGGATTTTCACCAATTTTCAACAACGGATAGGTATTAGGCTCCGGAACAACCCTTTAAACTTGGCAGGAAACCCGAATGAAAACTGCGGTTGCGGTTATTATTGTTATTATACTGTAGAGTCATTCACGGTCAACATATGAGAAAGGGAAAGCGTGGTCCGAAGACTTGAATAAAATGTTGACAGTGTTCATTGGTGGAGGTCTGAAATCTCTGATTGCTCTTCTACTGACAGTATGTAGTGCAACTACAACTAGATCCATCGTCGGGGCAGGTGTGCTCTACAGCCTTAAGCCTCCATGGCTAGAGTGTTTCATCTCTACTACCTCCTGGAAGGATAATCTACTCAAAGGAGGCTTAAGGCGAGCCGAGAAAGATTCTAAGTATTCATAGCTAGAGTGTTTCAGTGGTTCCAGTATTTAGATTTCCTGGCTTTCTTGTTGGTTGACGAGTTAGTTTCTAACGAAGATGTCGGGCCGCCAAAGTATAGAAAATTATCACTAGTCTAGACCTTGGGGGCGGCGACAAGACTCCATTGATCTTTCTAAACCATTATTGTGATGGCCATAGGTTTGGAAGAGACAATAATAACCAAGTTTGTACACACCATGAGTGGAGCCTGCGTCTTTTGTAGTCTTCACTTCTGCATTTGTCCTCATGGAGGATAATTTTTTCCACTCCTTACATCTTGATTTCCGCTGTTTTTTATGCTATTACTGATTCATTCATCCTTTCTTTTCTTTTTCATTTTGTTTATTTACTTATCCATCCTTTTTTTCATTTCCTTTACCTTTTCATACTGTAATTCTTCAGTTAGTGAATTTTACATACTGCTCACTTTTCAATTTCATTTATTTATTCACTAGTTCTTTTTTATTTAACACATTTTAGATTCGTTTTCACCCTCCTCAAATCACAAGTTCTTATTTCTTTATTCCCATTTACCTAACTTTTTTCACTGAGTGTCATTCATCGCTAAATAGCTCATTTCTTTTTTGTCATTTTGCTCACATAGCTGTTTGTCAATTTTTCCTTCAACCCCCAATATTTTCCCAATCTTCTTTATTTTTCCTTTCTACAGCCCAAAAACGATTTTACCAGTCACGTTTTCCTTCCCGTCTTTTCAATGTTTCTTTGTTAACAACTTTGTCACCGACTCTTTTGATTTCTTTTCGATTAATTCTTCACATTCATTACTTTATACTCTTTACTCCCTCTTCATTCTTCTCATTTGAACATTTCTTTGCAACTTCATTCTACTCTATTTATTGGTTTGTGTCAAACCTGCCACGGAAGGTGATTTTAATCGTTACATCGTGATTTTGACAAAGCACAGCAACTATTGAAGTAGTTAAAAAACTAATGCATTCCGCAACCTCTCACGTTATGTTTTCTTTGCTGATTATATCTTCATGCACTTACACATAGAATCCAATTCTATGTTTTGATAGGTCATGATGTAATTTGCATTATTTTCGCTGACCGCATTTATTATTATTATTATTAGTAGTAGTAGTAGTAGTAGTAGTAGTAGTAGTAGTAGTAGTAGTAGTAGTAGCTAGGCTACAACCCTAGTTCGAAAAGCAGGATGCTACAACCATCCTGAGATTAATAACAACGTTAAAATAGATCTGTCATATATCAATTATAAAGAAAGATCCATGTCAACCTGTTCATGCAACCTTTCTAGCATAAAAACATTCGCTCTCAACAGCTGGAGGTCTGACAGGAGAACATTATTCGAAACAAGGTAAAATGGAAGAATTAAAACATTTCTTCAGGATAGATTGATCACCGAAAATCTTAAAAGACTTTCTCACTAAACCAATTTTTTTGTATGCAATTAAAAAAGAAATTGACCAAATATGTTTCTCAAAAGTTAATTTGCAATGATGAGTCACACCTAGAATTTTAAGAGTTGTATATAGTTGAAGATTTTTCTTGTTTTTGAGTCATTTTAAATTTGAAAGTTTGTAATTTATGGACAAATGTTATAAATGGGAAATTAACTTGGATAAGAATTTAGTATTAGGTGTTGAATTTAGCCAAAAAAAAAAAGATGTATCTGTACTTTATTGTAAAAACCATTAATACACAAAAAGAGATTCTGTAATATTTTTGCAAAATGCACAACTAACAGGAATTCCCTCTCCAAATATGTTTAGTTAATTGTTATTCAAATCAGGTAACGCCAACTAAATGGCAAGAAAAAATTGAGCTGTTCTAGTTTTTTTAAGAGGCATTACTCAGAGGTATATTGCTAAAGATGTGATTCCTTGTAACCTACTTAACAAAAATAAATTACCTTTCCAGTTATATATGTTACCTTTTCTTTTTCTTTATGTCAGTATTTGCGCAGTAAAGTGTGTTAACTTCGTGTTTACCTTTACTTGATTTTGTTTACCAACATTCCGTAAACATTGAACTTAAACATGTTATGTACTGAATGGACAATTTGTACCTAATATAGGAGCAATTTACTTTTGTAAATGATATTTAGATTTTTTCCCCGTATAATTAATAATAATGATAATAATAATAAGTTTTTATAGTTTAAATGGGAAATATTTATTTGAATATTGTTACTATTCCTAAAATATTTTATTTTTCCTTATTTCCTTTCCTCACTGGGCTATTTTCCCTGTTGGGGCCCCTGGGCTTATAGCATCCTGCTTTTCCAACTAGGGTTGTAGCTTGGCATTTAATAATAATAATAATAATAATAATAATAATAATAATAATAATAATAATGATAATAATAATAATAATGATGATGATGATGATGATAATTAATAATAATAATAATAATAATAATAATAATAATAATAATAATAATAATAATAATAATAATAATAATAATAATAATAATAATTATAATGATGATGATGATGATGATGATGATGATAATTAATAATAATAATAATAATAATAATAATAATAATAATAATAATAATAATTGTCTCAAAAGCATGGCTAGGATTCGATCTCAGACAGAGGTAAGTTATTTAGGGCAGTTTTTTTAAAAATCCAGCAATCATCTTTTGATAACTTATGCAAAATTCTCTTGGCATTAAGTCGACAGTGGTGAATAAGGGAGTCGGAATTGCATCATCATCATCCCAATACGCCAGTTGAAAACCCAAAAAGTTTACTCTTTATGGAACCCCTTTTGAAATGAAAAGACTTATGCGTCACTGTAGAAGGCATCACGAATGATTCAATATGGAAGAAATTGACCTAAATTTCGTATGAATCATCCATACAGGCAAGTGTGTTGAATTTACAGAATTAGGTTATCTTGCGGATCTATAAGGTGTAATATAACTTTATATGCAAGAGAGAAACTTGTTATTTTTTTCATTGATTTTTTTCATTTATTTTTTTTCCACTGAACGTTAATATTCTAGTATACTTAATGTTATACTGTAAAATTTTCAATCTATTGAACTATTAAATTGCTTCGTATGTATTTTAGTAGTTGATGATTTTATCGTGATTTTCAATACAAAATAATTTTGTCTCTGGTAGTTGTAACATTCGTAATAGCAAATCAAATATATTTTTTATTGTATATTTTCTATACTATACGTTAATTTTGCCTCATTTTATACAAAAATATCTTGTGACTAAGACTTTCTTTGATATAAAGGATGAGCAAAGATTTCCACTTTTATAGCTTTTCAA
>NW_027171794.1:225000-255000 GCF_036898095.1 Palaemon carinicauda | reverse complement strand
TAAGAATAATGAAACCGTTTTAAAGTTAATCTTAGCGAAAGTTTCGGCGTTGGTTTTTTTTATGTCTAGAATCAATTCGGCTTCTCTCATTCCGAAGACTTAAATTTCATCTGCACAAATGTATGGAGTACACACACACACACACACACACACACACACATATATATATATATATATATATATATATATATATATATATATATATATATATATATATATATATATATATATATATACATATATATATGTATATATATAAATATATACATTATGTATATGTATGTATATGTGTGTGTATATATATATATATATATATATATATATATATATATATATATATATATATATATATATATATATATATATATATATATCCTTCTTCTTCTTTGTCTACATCTTTTCCCACTTCTATGTGGGGTCGATGTTTCTGGTCAGCTTTTTCCATCTACCTCTGTCCCACACCTCGTCACCGGTTAATCCCTTTGATCGAAGGTCATCCTTGATACAGTCCACCCACCTTGGCTTTGGTCTCCCTCTCCTTCTTGTTCTCTGTACCTCCATTTCCGTTGCTCTCCTCCCAATATACTGTTCATCTCTTCTCATGACATGACCATACCACCTCAGTCTACTTTCTTGGATCTTATCTGATAGTTTTCTAACTCCTGTGGTACCCCTAATTACTCATTCCGTATCTTATCTCTTCTTGTCACCCCACACATCCATCTCAACATTCTCATCTCTGCCACATCCATCTTTTTCTCTTCTGTCTTCTTTATTGCCCACGTCTCTGCTCCATACATCATTGCCTGTCTCAACTTAATCCCTATTCTCCTGTCGCATAGTACTCCACGCACTTTTTTTCCAATTCCTCCATCCTGCTTGTATTCTGTGGTTTATTTCTGCCCCCAGATCACCATCCTCTGTAACTGTTGATCCTAAATACTTGAAATTTTCAACTCTTTTCATTCTCTCTCCTTGTAAACTAACTTCTCCATTCTCGCCATTTTTCAATCTTAAATACTCTGTCTTTTTCCTGCTTATCTTCAGTCCCCTATTTTCCATTTCTCTTCTCCACTCCTCCAGTTTCTCTTCTACTACCTCTCGCCTAGTGCTACACAGTATAAAATCGTCAGCAAAAAGCATACAACAAGGAGACTGATCTCTAATACCTTGTGTTACTACATCCATGTCCAGATCAAATAGGTAAGGGCTCAATGCAGACTCCTGATGTAGTCCCACATTTATTGGGAAACTTTCGTCTAGGCCTTTACTGCTCTTGACATTTGCTTCTTCCCTTTCATACATATCTTGGGTGATTCTTACGTATTTCTCAAGGACTCCCTTTTCTCTCATACATCTCCACAGCTCCTGACGTGTCGCTTAAGGGGAATGCCCTAGCATTAATTTCATTCCTATACTCACTGACCATAGTTGTTTTGGCTAATTGTCAATGGCCGGATGCCTTTCCTACCGCCAACCCTCCCCATTTACCCGGGCTTGGGAGCGGTACCAAATTGAGGCTTGCTTTCCGCCCTCAGTGGCTGGGTTATATATATATATATATATGTATGTATGTATATACTATGTATATAAATATATATATGTATATATATATATGTATACATCCATATACATATATGTACTTAGCGTATATATATGTATATATACATATACATATACATATAGTGCATATATACATATACATATACATATAGTGCATATATATGTATATATACATATACATATACATATAGTGTATATATATACACTATGTATTTATATAAAATATATATATATATATATATATATATATATATATATATATATATATATATATATATATATATATATATATTTGTACACGAACATATATTGCATTTTTATGCACTAACGTTATGAATATAGGTCACACGCGGGTTTCTTTGTATTTTAAATACTGTATACTTTTTCTCTGTATTTGTATTTAAAATGCAATTTATTCACAATTGGTTTGAAGAGTAAAACTTTCAATTTTATTTAGCAAGTATACATGTATACTCCAGTACTCCAGCATTAATCTATCAAAAACATTATATACACAAACATTGTGTGTGTATATATATATATATATATATATATATATATATATATATATATATATATATATATATATATACATACATATATATATATATATATATATATATATATATATATATATATATATATATATATATATATATATATATATATATATATATATATATATATATATATATATACACACACATATATATATATATATATATATATATATATATTTGTGTATATACATATACAGTATATATGTGTGCGCATGTGTGTATATATGCATGCATATGTATAAATACACAGTTGGCCCTTCTAATATTGCATTCGAGCCCTCCCGAGGATAAGGAATTTCGGATGATAAACTAAACTATTTTCCCACATTACTTGTAAACATACCTTTGAGCACTGCAACTGTACTTTAAATATGTAGGCTAATACAATGCAACAATACAACCTTCTTTACCAGAATAGTGATATGATACAGTACATTGCAATTTTATACTGGAAATATTATTATTCACACATCTCTTTTTCTCATTCATATACGGAAATACCTAAAGTATAAGACCAAATTTTTCATCATAAAAGCGCAATTAAACTCTACAGTACTGCAGTAATAACAAGAACATTTCATAGTAATATCAATAATGATAGAAATTATATTGAAAGATTTGTAATTTAGAGAGCAAACAACACATAATACCATTGCCTTGAACGCTTGCAAACTATTTGGCAAAATGTCATTTTATACAGTTAAAGACATGGCCTATGGATAGTATCAAAAATGAATCGAGCTACACACAGTATAATATGTTTATGTAATATTTGGTAATATAAAATGCATAATAAAAATATCGTAATGTGTACTACCGTGAGGAAGAAACAGTTCCAATATCTCTCTCTCTCTCTCTCTCTCTCTCTCTCTCTCTCTCTCTCTCTCTCTCTCTCTCTCTCTCTCTCTCTCTCTCTCTCTAAAGGGGGGAAATAAGGCAATTGAATTTTTCCCTTTTCAAAATAAGTTTTGAAGTGTATGATAGTATGTTAGAAATAATTCTGGTAGAATTTATTCAAGATATATGATAATCAAATGGTTTTTTGTTTGCCCGGTAATTTTTTTTCAAAAGAACGCTCTTGAAGAATATCATCGAATGATAACATTCGAAAAACTTTATCTGTACTCAATTTTTCTTAATTTATTTAAGAAATCTAAAGGTATTTTCTTTCTCCTGAAAACAAAAGGTCATAGGATGGGGAAAGGGACTTTTTTTTTTATTATTTCTTTCTTGGCTCCGGCAAAATGGATTGTAATCTCTGCCTCTGAGAGTCTGTTTCATTCTTCTTTTTCTTTTGGCCAACATTTTGGTTTTATTTTCATATATAACTTTATACATAGGTACTTTTACTCAACCATTTATAAATATATATATATATATATATATATATATATATATATATATATATATATATATATATATATATGTATATATATATATATATATATATATATATATGTATATATACACACACATATATATATATATATATATATATATATATATATATATATATATATATATATATATATATATATATATATATACATATTTATATAGGCATTATATTTGTGTGTATATATATTTATTCTTCTTCCCAGCTTTATCCCTATTCGGGGTCGCCGTTTCTAATGAGTCTCTTCCATCTCCCTCTGTCCTGTGTCACTTCCTCCCATACTCCCTTCTCCCTCATATCATCTCTAATGCAATCTCTCCATCTGGTCTTAGGTCTTCCTCTCCTTCGTGTTCCATCCACCTCCACGTCCATCACTTCTCTTGCCATGTGTTGCCCTTCTCTTCTCATCAGGTGGCCATACCATCTTAACCTTGCCTCTTGCACTTTCTTTGATGCCTCAGTGACTTTTACTGTACCCCTAATATGTTCATTTCTAACCCTGTCCTTTTTGGTTACTCCACTCATCCACCTAAGCATCCTCATCTCGGTTACGTTCAACTTTCTACCCTCTGTTTTCTTTAGGGGTGCTGCTTCCAATCCATATGTCATTGCTGGTCTGACCACTGCCTTGTGCACTCTGCCCTTCAATCTTATAGGGACTTTCCTATCACATATGACACCAGACACCCTCCTCCAGTTGTTCCAACCACACTGAATCCGGTTGTTAATTTCCTCTTCCATGTTCCCCCCATTGTCGATCACTGAACCAAGGTACTTGAATTTATGTGTGTATATATATTTATATAGGCATATATATATATATATATATATATATATATATATATATATATATATATATATATATATATATATATATATATATATGTGTGTGTGTGTGTGTGTGTGTGTGTGTGTGTGTGTTTGTGTGTGTGTGTATAGAAACTTTTATTCATACTCCAAATACAATTTTTTTGGAAGAAAATTCCAGGAGAACATTCCGCAATGCATTTTTACTCGCTCTCCAACTGATGTTTGAGGCCTATTGCTTGCTGACACCGATATTGACTTCATCAGTGCTTTAGTTATTGTTCATAATCTTTGGGCTATTTGAGGGGCATCACCAGCAGTCTGCAGGCAGAATCAAAGAATATTGTTAACAGAGGCAGTCGCAGAAGTGCAGCGTGTGAGATAAATTTTGAAAGATATTTGGGGAAACATCTATCAACACTATGACGAGTGGTTCATGGAGATAAGTAAGATATATGAGGGAATTAGAGCACGATCAGTGATGCCAATGAGTTGTGGTCATCGAGCGTGCCGTGACATTAAACCAATAGAATCGCCCAATGTTTACAGCAAGAGGGTTATCTGTATGTTTTATTTGGTTCCATGCCGAGTGAGTTGGAAAGCAAATTATCCAATCATCAGAATACTTACTTCAGGGTTTATGCCTGGTTCTTGATACCACTGTCGCACTCACACTTCTAGCAGACCTAACCAAATTCAGCGCACTCACTACTATATATTAAGATAAATAACCACCTTGAGGTAACATTGGCTAAGCTACATTGTTGGCAGTAAACATGGATAAATTCTTCTGGATCCCATGGCTTACCCAGTAGGCTACCCTAACTGCAGCCCTTAGTGCCTCACTAATGATGTTCCACAATATTCAGGTCTTACTCACTATCCTCCATGAGACTGTCTGTGACAACGTGTTTATCCTAAAGATCACAGCAGCCTCAGGAACATCAAGTCTAGTCTAAGGTGCACTTTGAAAAAAGTTGGCCTAAGTGGTGGAATCGGTGATCCGACTTTGCTATTGTTCCTCCTAAAAGTGAAACACTAGAAGCGTGCGTCGTAATCGCTTAAGACCTTTAGTGCACTTAAGAAAAATAATAATTTTTTACATAATTTCTTATGGAGTATAAACCAGAAGGAAAATAATAGTCACAACACCAACATAATCATAGCAGTACAATCCAAGTTCTACGCCGGAAAAATGAAAAAAGGATAGAAAAAAAGAATTTTAGTTTATCTCTAACTGGTGGAAAGACCATAGTTAAATCTTTCATGAAACACCTCAAGGGGCAGTGAAAGCCGTTTCCCTGAAGTAAGTTGCCCGTAGGTCCTAGTTGCAGGAGAGGTTATTCAAAACGGCCTCGAGAAATTACTCTTTCACGAAACTGGGTAAAAAGTTCATATACATTTTCGCCGTAGATTTATATATAGTTTTATACTAGCAACTTACAAAAGATGCTACTTGAGCAGCACGTAGAAAGCCCTGGACCCTATCGACTTAAAATTAAACCTACGAAGAAAACGAATGAATTATTCACTTTAGGCCATTTCCTTACCCGGAAAGAGAAAGTTCGTCACGACATTCTGGTGCGTGATTATTCTTCTCACATGTTTACTTTTTTTTTTTTTGTAGGCCTCGTATATCTATAGAGTGAAAAAGGGTAAATGTGATTAAGTCCTAGGACAGTTGATATCATATTTTATGCCAGCATAGATCACATAAATTTCCAAAGCCTATGACTCAGACTTGACCGCATTTTTTCCTAATGAACCTTACAAATTAGAACACCAAAGCCATATAAAGAAAGATAAATTTATTATAGGCCTATAAAACACAAATTATTATTACCAGAGCCACATATATTACCTACATGCCTAAAGCCTAGTTATGGCCTTAATATGTCAGGTCAGGACAAGTGTATTTATTCTTACTCTAGTTAACTTGATATGAACCTATTGGTGTAGGCATGTGTCATAAAATTTCTCTGGCAATTAGGTAAGTGTGACAGACCTATCATATCCATAAATATGTTTTTTTCAGTCGATTAATTCTTTTCCAGAGGCCTGCTCCAAATAGGCCTATAATTCTTACGGATTCCCTATATTTTTAGTTTAATAAAACGTTCCAGATAATAAAAAGATTTTAATGCACAGTTGAAAGTGTAAATTCTTGATGAACACAGGAAATTCTATAATGTATTTGAATGTATGTTAATGATTTTCGTGTTAAATAAGTTTATTTTTCTTAGGAATCTAACTTTAGAAAATATGTAAATGTGAAAGAATAATTTTGATCCGGTATTCTTTTATTTGATTCTTTATCGAAGTAAAAATGGCATTGTGTTTTCATCTTTTTGTATAAATATTGATTTTAACCAATTCAATTGTGTTTTTGTAAGACCTTATGTAGGTACGACTGTGTGCAAATTTAATATAATTATTAATGCAGTTATTCCTTGTGAAAGTTATTTTAATTTTTTATTTTTTTTTATTTTTATTTTCGGTTGTTGTTGTTGTTGTTACAACAGAATAGATAGGGTGGCATTATCCATACTTTCAATTCAGCTTCATCAGACCGTGAGAGTTGTAAGGTAATGTTGCAGAATCGAATCTTTTTTAATAAAGTTTTGCGTTATTTGTATTTGGATACATGGCGGTACTTATAGCTGGATCATTCAAGCCCCTCTCCATATAACTGATGTTCTCTCATATAGAAAGAAGTCTGTCGACATTCCTAGGCTTAACTTCTCATCCTTGAAGGTAGAATAGGTATTTTATCCATCTTTTAATCTATTTAATTCCTTACCTCTCGTATTTATCGTTGTATATATTCATATACTTTTTATTTAATCCTATTGATGTTTAAATTTTGTTCGACCCTCTTATTTTCCCTGTCTACTGTGACCTTTAGATTTGTAAATATGTTCATGGTTGATGCATATGTAATAATCATATGAATAGATGCAACCATAAGCAGTTTATGTCATACTTTGGAACCTTTACTACCATGCTTTTTCAGATCCTCTAAAGAAGCTAGAAATCGATATATCGTGTTTTAAGTAAATTAAGTAAAATACCCAGAGTTATTCATTAACTAGGGGCTCAAAAAGACTGTTGGTACCGTCTTTTCATATATGCCGGGAAATAGCGAGGAGTCATGCTTATTTGGGAAATTGAAAAAAAAAAAAAAAAAAAAACCTTTTATTACATCATATTTTATCAAAAGTAGGCATATATCAAAATAGTCACGATCCAATTAAAATTTACAAAGAAGCTGTCAATAGGTGAAAAATCAAATGATATGCATAACGTTTGAATACACGAGATATTCTAAAGGTAGGCCCAGGGTCCTTTAGATCTCCCAGATGAGAAGCAAAGCATACCAGAATTCTCTCTCTCTCTCTCTCTCTCTCTCTCTCTCTCTCTCTCTCTCTCTCTCTCTCTCTCTCTCTCTCTCTCTCTCTCTCTGGCATAATTTTGCAACGGTTAATTTTCTTTATTATTTTCAGAAAAATCGTGCTTATAAACTGAATATCTTTGAAATGTTTTGATGACATTTGTTCAAGTATTTTCAATTATCAATGTTGTTTTTACTGTGCAGAGATAAGATATGAATTAGTTCCCCAAGTCAGGTACAATTACTAAAAAATTAGGCTACGTTAGTGACCTCAGTTCTCCTAAAGGGTATTAAGTGATTCTAGAAATACACAGAGTATCAGAAAATCTATTTTGAAATATAGACACAAGCACACACGCACGCACACACACACACACACACACACACACACACACATATATATATATATATATATATATATATATATATATATATATATATATATATATATATATATATACATGTATATATATTCATATATATATTTATATATATTTATGTTTTTATATTTGTATATATATATGTGTATGTATATATATAGATATATATATCCATACATACATACATACATACATACATACATACACACACAATGTATTATCATCATCATCATCATCAACCGTAACTAGTCCAGTGCAGGACAAAAGCATCATACATGGCCTTCTACTCGTGTCTGTTTGTGGCCTTTATATGCCAGTTTATACCCACAAATTTTCTTAGTTCGTCAACCCATCGACTTCTCCTTCCCCTGTTTCTTTTACAATTTCTCTGGGCCCATTCTATTATTCTTTATGTCCACATATTAGCTGTCAATCTCATTATCTGTTCTGCCCATGTCCATTTCTTTTTCTTACGTGTTGTTAGAATACTCTACTTTAGTTTGCTTTCGTATCCGTGTTGCTTTTTCTTATCTCTTATGCGTTAATCCTATCATTATTATTTCCATAGCTCTTTGACTAGTTTATGTTCTATGGCTTTAGTATGTATCTAAGCTTTTGATGCATAAATCAATATAGATAGGACCATCTGAGTAAATGCTTTTCTTTTTAGAGAAAGTGGCATATTACTTTTCATAATCTCATTTTGTTTACCAAATGCTCTCCATCCCATTCCTATCCATCTCTTAATTTCGGTCTCATGTCCTGGGGAAACACTTATTGTCTGTCATATGTACGTATATTCATTAAATATCTCTAGAGGTTTGTCCATACCCCTTATTTGTTGTGTCTGCATTTTCCTTGAACATTATCTTTTCTCATATTCATTTTCAGTCCTACATATCTGCTTTCACCATTCAAATCTTCTATCATCTTTTGCCATTCCTCTCATGATTCAGTAAACACAACTATGTCATCTGAAAATCTTGAGTTGTTATGGTATTCCACATTAATATTAATTCCCAATCTATATTCGTAAAAACTTCTTCTATGCACGCTGTGATTGATTCAGAAGAGATGGGGTCTCCCTGTCCAACTCCTTTCTCAATCAGAATTTTCTCACTATCTTTATATAGTTTTTCGATTGCTTTACTTCCCAAGAGTTCTAACATAAGATTCGATTGTCCTTGAAGGACTTCGATTACTGCTGCAGTCTTGACAGAATCAAAAGCTTTCTCATAGTCTATAAATGTCATACATGGTGGATTGTCATACTGTCTTGGTTTTTCCATTAACTGGGTAATTACAAGGATATGTTTAGTTGTTGAATATCCACTTCTGAAGTCTAGCTGTGTTTAAATTCGACCTAATATGATCTTTGTAAACATTTTATACATTGAGTAAAGTAAATTTATTGGGCAGTGAATTTTCAGGTCTTTTGTGTCTCCATTTATGTGAATTAGTATAATGATAAAAGTTTTTCCAAGCTGTAAGAATAGAGCATTCTTGCAGACATTTTGTGTAAAGTTCAGCGAATTTTACAATTATGAAATGTCATCCATCTATTATCAAATCAGTTGTTGCTGGTTTGCCTCTATTAATGCTTTCATTACTTCTGCTTTTACTTTTGGTACTGGTTCAGATGTTTCATAATTTCTGTTGGCAAAGTTGTTTCTTATATCACTCTTGTATATCATTGTATAGAAATCCTCTGGAATTTTTATCACTCCATCTTTTTTGTTAATAATATTTCCATTTTCATCTCTTAAAGTAAACGTCTGGTAGCACCCTGTCCCAAGTCTCATTTTCATCATTTTGATGCTCCTTCCTTTCTTTAGTGTTCCCTCAATTTTGGCCTAAAGTGTTTACAAATGTCTAGGGTTTTTAATTTTTTATAGCTTTTGGATAGTTCTGCTAATTATTTTCTATCTCTCTTGGATTTCACCCTCATTTCAATCTTTTCTTTATTAGGTTTTTGGTCTTTTTTTTATAGTTTTCATTTATCTTGTTTCAGAACTTTTCCACATATCTCTTGTGCTGATTCTAATATAAGTTTGTTAAATTACTATTCATATCTTCTTTACCAACTTCCAATTCATCATGTAGCTGGGAGTACCTCCTCTGTATTGCTAAACTAAACTCATCAGAATTTTCTCTCATTACAAGAATGTTTATTTTCCTTCTTAAAATTAGTTTTTTATCTCTTAGATCTAAACAATTTTTTCTTCTCAACTTTCTATGGTCACTTGACTTTAACTTGATTAGCACTTATATATCTTCAACTAAATTGACTTTTTTCATTGAGAATAAAATCTATATCCTTTTTAGTTTCTCCATTTGGAGTTTCCGTGTCCATTTTCTATGTTCCTTTCTTTATAAAAATTCTTCATGATTTCTTTTTCTTTCAGCAAATTCTACAAGCATGTCTCCTCTGTCATTCCTTTGTTCCTACTCCAAATTTACCTACAGCGGAGTCTCCTCTCTCCTTTTGACCTACTTTAGCTTTATATCATCCACAACAAATGTAAATTGAGTCTTATGTTTTTTTTTAATAGAGATCTCCAGAGCTTCATAAAAAGTTACTATTCCTTCCTCTGTACGGGATGTTGTTAGCGCATACGTTTGAATGATCTTCAGTGTATACTTCTTATTTTCTTTGATAATTAATCATGCAATTCTATCACTAGCACTAAAAAAATTCTTCTATGTTACCTAAAAATTGTCATTAACAAGAAAACCCACTCCAATTTCTTTGTTCCTTTCATGACCTCCGAAGCATGGCCTTCTTTTAACTTCATATAAGATTCACCCGATCTTTCAATTTCATTCAATCCCACTATATCCCAATTTATTTATTTCAGCTCTTTTAGTAACATAGGAAGATCTTCTTCACTAGACAGGGTCCTAACGTTATATATATATATATATATATATATATATATATATATATATATATATATATATATATATATATATATATGTGTGTGTGTGTGTGTGTGTGTGTGTAAATATATATATGTATATATACGCATGTATGTGTATACATATATATACATATATATATATATATATATATATATATATATATATATATACATACACATACACATGTATACACACATATGTATATATATATATTATATATATATATATATGTGTGTGTATACATGCATACACACATGTATACACACACACACATATATATATATATATATATATATATATATATATATATATATATATATATATATATATATATATATATATAAATATATATGTATGTACACACACATATATATATATATATATATATATATATATATATATATATATATATATATATATATATATATATATGTGTGTGTGTGTGTGTGTGTGTGTGTGTACACACGCATATATATATATATATATATATATATATATATATATATATATATATATATATATATATATATATGTACACACACACATATATATATATACATATATATATATATATATATATATATATATATATATATATATATATATATATATTTATGTATATATATGTATATAAAGATATATATAGGAAGAAGAGAGGGTTAAGCTTAACACTCAAACGTATTGTGATGTAACAGGGATATATCCTTAATGAACCGTAAATAAGTTGACATTTTGCCTACACTACACTCTTCTTGGCTCTGTCTACGGCCCCTCATGATGTACCCATCTGGCAAAAGAGGAAGGTGTTTAACCTTACAAAAACACTGACACCTTTCGACATCATCTTGCTTAAAAATATCGTAAAAGATACTGTTCATAAAAAGTAAAGAAAATAAATAAAAAGAAAATGAACCGTGTCAGTAACTATCTTTAACAAATGAGTTTTTTTGGCCGAACACTCGGTTTTCAGTATTTATCACTTTTAAACGTCATGTATTCATACGAGCTGAATGTTTTCTCCCGTAGAAGAGCCTTCGCCATATTCATCTGCGCACAAGGGATCGTCGTTAAGGTTTTGTAAGCTTATTGGTGGCATTACTGCTCAAACCAGACTTCTTTGGTCTGATGTAAGTTTTAGCTTTGTATTTCAATTTTATCTGAAAACGACTGACGATATTATAAAAACGTTATTGAGCCCTTTTTTAAATCTTTTCACTCTACTAGAATTCTAAGGTAGGTTTCAATTATCAACAATGGATTTTTGGGCAAGACGGGCAATGCCACTTTTCTCTTGTGTCAATATATAAAAAGGTATTTTTCGAGAATCACTTTGAAGATAAGTATGTCATATAGTGTTTTCTTAGGTAAATGAATTTTATTGTCACTCCATTGCATATTATTATTATTATTATTATTATTATTATTATTATTATTATTATTATTATTATTATTATTATCATCGTCTGATTTTAATAGGTACCTTTTAAGCTGTTAATTATTTTCCCTAAACATTTGTTACTTTGACCTGGTCTCTCTTGTTAACTGCCAGAATTTCAACTTCGAAATTCATAATCACTTTACCTTGACAGGTTTTAAACTATGAAACTCTGTGATTGAGGCCTAAGGTATGGGGAATTCGATATTATACGTTAAAGATATTCTATTATGTATTTTTAATCTTACCCTGGTTGCAGGGTGATAGGTAAGGTCAGATTTTATTGACTCAAAATATGATGAATATTCTGCTTAAAGATCAACATTTCTTTATACTGTGATAATGATGAAACTTAGTAGGTTGTTACCTTAAAAGTGGGCGAGCATCTTTCCTGAAATATTTCACTCACGGGCTGTTTTCACGTAACATTCCAGTTTAATGTTTGAATTTTTTTTTTTCATGAAAATTTAATCTTTCTCTGATTTTGCTAATCTTTTAAAATATGCAATTTGAGCGTAGGTGATTATTTCTCTCGAATATATCTTTCCGTTACTTATTTTTCCGCAGATCGCATGTCCTTTTGATGGTCAGAATATACTTTAACAAATTTGCTGAAACTCAATAAGTATCCGACTTCGAAGATGTCTATCATTTTTGGTAATATTTTTTTCTTTTTTATCTTTTGTCATAAGACACTTGGATCCCTCGAAAAATAATTTCTAATAGGCTAGATTTAAGTGCAATTACAAAATGCAATGCAGTTGTTAAAATTTAATGGTACAATCTATTTCAGTTAAAATTTTGGTCTCCATATTTTTTTGTGATTATTATTTATCACTTCGCATTTACATATGTTTAGAGATATGAATATAGTTGTTGTATTTGAAGAATTTATTGTAGATACAGAAGTTTCTCTGTTATCGTCGAGTAATCAAATTATTTTCATGGAGAACCGTTGACCCAAACAAAATTACAAAATATAGAAAAAGAGGTCGCTGAATTTAGAAGCACAAGTCACACTTTTACACGAGGGCATCAGTTATAATCTCGTCAATTTTGATAAGGTAACGTCTTCAGGTAATAACGTCAAGTAACTGTGACTTGTAATGAGGAAAGTTTTGACCTCGTAATCAGTCCTTGGGAAGACCCAATAGGAGGGCTGAAAATAATCGTTATGAAACCTCTATAAATCTTAAGCCCACCAACACCATTTCGTTTTTAATAACTCAAATCTTACGACAAAGTCTCTCTCTCTCTCTCTCTCTCTCTCTCTCTCTCTCTCTCTCTCTCTCTCTCTCTCTCTCCTTTTCATCCTATTCTGTATCATTTCTTCCAATCACTTTCCCTTTTTTCAACGTATTTAATAAGAAAAACTGTTTTGATCTTATATTTTCACATCAATAATGCTGAAGCTAGTGAGTCACACACCCAAAGCCACTCAAACCTCGTTGGAAAGGTTTGGGCATAAAGTCAAGAGTTCATGCCTTCTAAAGTAGAGCACAGAATGATATCTATAGGCCTATAACAGACGGAGAGTAATTCTACCATGCTACGACACGTTACACGAATCACTATCTCAGTTAACTCTACTCTTAGTCAGTTCCAAATCCGAATAGACAAGGAGTTTTGAGCAAAAGGTTTAACTAACAACTAACACAAGCCGCCGGGTGCCAGTCGTAATCATCATCATCATCATCTCCTCCTACGCCTATTGACGCAAAGGTCCTCGATTAGATTTCGCTTCTATTTTGTGCTTTTAATTAAATACTTCTCCATCTATCATCTTCTACTTTACGCTTCATAGTCCTCTGCCACGTAGGCCCGGGTCTTCCAACTCTTCTAGTGCCTTGTGAAGCCCAGTTAAACGTTTGGTGGACAAATCTCTATTGGGGAGTGCGAAGGGCATGCCCAAACCATGTCCATCCACCCCTCACCATGATCACATTAAAAAGCTAAAACAAAATAGATTGATAGGATTTTACTGCAGAACCTTAGATTTGTGAAAGTAACTTATAACTTATATAAAGATGTATTAGTGGATACGGAGAAATTGTGTTCAGAAAATAGGTATTTATGACAGCCTGTAAGCACACACGGGCTCACGTAAACTGGAATAGCAAGAAGGATTTCCTAATATCGGTCTTTAAATGCTAAAGCTCTGGTAGACAGTTGAATAGGAGGAGCATTTATCAATAAATATTTTACTCCATAAGACTTGTTTTCATATAACTTTACTTGTTACTCTAAATTTTCGTTCTCTGTGTGACCTACTGCGATAAAGGAAGACCTGAATTTCCCAATTCTTTTCACAAGACCTCAAACATTGTTTTAGGTATTTAGTAGGTCGAGCAAATCAGGAGAGATGCCTTTGGCTTTTAATTCCCCATCCTATTTCTCTATTGGGCTTCGAGTCTCATTATGACCCAACTTAGACCATTAAGTTTTTATTAGGTTTCAGTAGCGCTTGGTATAGTACAAGGCAGGAAAGGTAAATCTCCATTATAACGGTATCCAACGACCAACACTGATTCTGGAGTCTATATTTGAAAGTCGGCAGTGAATTTTATATCGTTTGAATGAAGACGAAGTGAGATCAGATCCTTGTGACTGCGACAGTCATTGAAGGTGAAATTGTTCTGAGAAAGGGGTCGGGTAGGGTAGGGTAGGGATAGGGGCAGAGGCATGCAAAGCTGAATTTTACAGGTACGTTGTTTTTATACAAAGACCGGGATATGTCTCGGTACGGCTTTTATGCCCCTAGGTACGTTTACAGTACGTGCAGTGCAAGCGCACGAGGTACTTAATTCAGTTCCTCGCAGATGGCTGGGATGCCTCATTTACTTAAAAATAATTATGAATAGGAACAGCGAGGATTATATATGAGTGTGAGGGTGTTTTTCATTACTTGTACAACTATATATAAGCACACGAGGGTACATGCTCAAGCATATACCGTACATATATGACAGCAAATTTCTTGGTGAGATTTTACGAGTTGAATACGGTTTTGACCTTCGTGCATCAACAAAGGAAGAAATCCCAGTACTAAACAAAGCAAATGAGCCCATGTTTACCCTGAAAAAAAAAATGGAATGTTTGGCAAAGGATTGATGAACACCGGAACCTTGACAGTCATAGAAAATTACGACATTTAATTTAGCACCTCATGCGGATGTATCAGTTTTTGTTTATTTTATGTTGAGAATATAGAATATTCAAAAAGAAAAATCAGTCACAGGACTGAAATAAAGTAATATTTTTATGTGCAGCGAGAGATAAAATTCATTAGGATTAAGGATTCTGTTATATTTACGAAACCAGTGTCTTTATTTTGTCAATACAAATTCCGAGATGGGCATGGAAGTAAACAATCCTTGGGAACTTCAAACATCTGGGGTCACAGATTTTCACTGGGCAGTTTCTTGTTGTGGATCTAAAGAAATATCACAGGTTAAGATTTCCGTTTCTAGTAAGTTAAAGTTTACCATTGAGATTGGAAATTACTCTTATTTATTTTTACACTTCACGGTGTTCAAATGAGCAACAGTGATTATCACAGTCTCTTGCTGTCGATTTTATTGTCTATCAAAGTCGTTCCACAGAAGTACATGAACTTTGTTATCAAATTTCATGAATATTTTGCGATTTTTTTGCGGGGTGAGGTGAGTGTAAAACAATGTGCCTACTTCCCAAAAGGGTTCTTTAACGCCTTTAAGTTATAACCATGTCTTTTTGAAACAGTATTTAGTTGTTGCCAATTAGTAAAAAATTCGTAAAAGTCAACCAACAACATTTTTTTGTAATCCATATAACCCAGAAATGGACCAAATGTTAAGTAATTTTTAAGAAATTTTCATGTTTTGAAAAATTGGGATGCCCCCACCCCCGCTCCACAGCTAACGAAATATGACATCCCTCGTCTCAGCTATGCTTTCTTTTATTAAAGTAATTTAGCTGCTGTATGTGGCCACATTTAGTTGAGTTAAGCCGTGTGGTTAACATGGAACCTATGTTTGCAAACCCTAAGGTGTAACATAGCCTTTTTTAGCATGGCCATCTAGGGCATGGGTTTGACTTGCCTTGTTTTTGTGCTTATACACTGTTCTTTCTGTCTTTTTCTCTTTTTCTCTCTCTCAAATTTTTACCAATGTGTTTTTAATGAGTTACCTATACTCAGTTAAATTATGGTTATTATTGGATGATTTGCATATATTTAATAATGTAATTATTGAAAATATTCATTTGATTCACTTTTATATTTTCTACTTTCGTTTCTCTTTCCTATTCTCGAGTATTCTTTCTATTCTCTGGACCCTTGAGATGCAAGTGTGTGACCTTTTGGTTTATTCCGTAAGATTTTATTTTGAATATTAGTAACAAAAAATGATAAAGAAGGATTAATAAATTGCCTTTAGAAATGAGACCAGATGTAGAAATAAGATTCTTTAATCATCTCATTTGTAATACCCTTCTCCATATCTATGAAAAATAATTGTAAATAAAATAACATAACTGAGACGATTTAGAACAAACGTTAGGTCACTATCTCACATTCACACTAGTCAAGTTTCCGGCCTTAACAGTTCAGTAACTTTCTGAATCTTAGTTAAGTCAGGCTTCATAATGTTCACAGTACCTTTGGTTTTCCTGATCCCTATGATTTTCCTAGTTTAGATGAGGACAATTCCTGTTTCATTGGCCACTTCATCGGGAGGAAGGATTGTCACGATGCAAAACTGCAAGAACCAACAGTTACTTGGCAGTCGAATTAAACATGTCGGTCAAGCACGAGACAAAAGTCCTAGTCGTTACAATTGAGATTACTAAAGCGTCTTTGCAGCGCCCTTTTGACCTTAGCATCACCCATTTTTAAGCCTGTCTACGCTATGTCCCGTCCCGCTTTCTTTTTTTTCCATCTCGCTGTTCAACCTCTCATAACTTTAACTTCTTAGTGCAATTGCTGAGTTATCCCCAAATTATAGCTCAACCAATATATAGGTAGTAGGTTGGCCAGGGCCCCATCCACCTGTTGAGATACTACCGCTAGAGAGTTATTTGGGTCCTTTGACCTGACCGGACAGTACTACATTGGATCCCTCTCTCTGGTTACGGCTCATTTCGTCTTTATATACACATACACCGAATAGTCTTTCCACATTCTCCTCTGTCCTCATACACCTGACAACACTGAGATTACCAAACAATTCTTCTTCCCTCAATGTAATTGTTCAGTGGCTACTTTTCTTTTGGTAAGGGTAGAAGAGGCTCTTTAGCTATGGTAAGCAGCTCTTCTAGGAGAGGGACACAACAAAATCTAACCATTTTTCTCTAGTCTTGGGTAGTGCCATAGCCTCTGTACCATAGTTATCCACTGTCTTGGGGTAGAGTTCTCTTGCTTGTGGGTACACTCGGGCATGCTATTCTATCTTATTTCGCTTCCTATTGTTTTTTGAAGTTTCTACAGTTTATTTATAAAAGATCTCATTCAATTTTGGTACTGCTCTTAAAATATTTTATTTTGATTGTCTATTACTTCTCTTGTAGTTTACTTATTTCCTTTCCTTACTGGGCTATTTTTTTCCTGCTGGACTCTTTGGGCTTATAGCATCATGCTTTTCCAACTAGGGTTATAGCTTAGCTTGTAATAATAATAATAATAATAGTAATAATAATTATAATAATAACACTGCATGTCCTCCCCGACCCCAGCGCGGGGCCCTGTACCCCAAATTCCATACTTCCGTCCTTTGAGTGTAACCCTTCATAAATTGTTTTTTATATCAACAAGGATAATTTTTCTATAAGAAACTGCCTTTTATGAATTGATAAAAGGTCCTATTATGAAATAACTCTTGCCTGCTGTATAAAAACCCAAAATGAGTAGAGTGCATGCCATGCTATACTGGGGTACCCATCCTAATACATTGTAATTTAGAACACGGACGCTCTTTCATATTATATAAATTTAAGGCCAAGAGAGTCATTTGAAAAGTTGGAGTAAGCGAAGTGGGTGAAGCACCCACTTTTAGTACGCCATGAATTAAACAAGATGATATTACACGGTTATTGTTACGATTCAAGCTGCTACGTTAGTGGGGTAAGCCCTGGGCCACCAATAGGGAAAGCTGACTTCTGCTGAAAAATTAAATCTTAAGTTATGTAAGAGAAATCAAGTTGTGTTAATAACATTATGTACAATACCAAATATCACAGAAGAAGACAAAACACTTGGAATGCATCAAAGGAACGTCAGGAAAGAAAGTTTAAGGCAACGTGTATGAACGAATTTAAGAGAAACAAAAATGAATTCTCAAAGTAAGGTTATGGAATGAAATTTCTGGGGAAATGATATAAATTCT
Organism: Palaemon carinicauda; assembly: GCF_036898095.1. NCBI lineage: Eukaryota > Metazoa > Arthropoda > Malacostraca > Decapoda > Palaemonidae > Palaemon > Palaemon carinicauda. The sequence goes on along the minus strand of NW_027171794.1, from coordinate 236,187 downwards.
TTATTCGTTCAAAACTTTATGTAGAGAGTGAACTCCATTAGAAAGTGACATTGTATTTAGATTTGTTAGGGAGAGACCTACACCGGTGATTCTGCCCAAACAAGATAAGCATGAGATGAGTTAATGGACTTCTCCCTTTAAAAAAGTCACACACTGTTAAAATGAAATGTTGATAAAAGATATGGACAAGGAAAGCTGTGCCATACTTAATTGGGATGGCTATAAAAACAAAGAAATCTCCATTCAACGCTAAATTTCGAATTCGAAGAAAACAAATAAATTTATGGGGAACCAAAGCATGACGTAGGGAAAAAGTAAGAAAACTCGTCCCATATCTAACTCTGATATCGACAAACGCTAAAAAATGTATAGTACCAAAGTAGGAAGTTAAGTTGACAACGCAAAAAGAGACAATGCATACACCACCAAATTCGGAAATCGTCAAAAATAAGGAATTTTCATATAGCAGTAACTTAAGGTAAAAAAAAAAAAAAAAAAAAAAAAAAAATCTTAGAACATCCAATTTGCGAACAAAAGAAAGCGTTTTTATACACGAATAGATTGACACTGACGGAAATTACAAATCACCTAATTAAGGAGTCAAGAAAAAACAATGACATGCCGTGCATCGCCAAAGAGACTCGTCGCCAAAGCCAATCAAGGGTTTTAGTCGAAGTAAACATGGAACCCAACCAATACCCCAAGTGTCAATGACTTCTCAGGAGTGAGGGCCACGAAGAAAGCGAGTGTACACATGCGCAGGAATGTGAGTGCGTGTGCATCAGTGTGGGTGGATGTCTGATGAGATATTAAAAGTACAGTCGTGAAAATACTTCCGAGTACATTGGTCCGAATAAGATGAAATAGAATGGGGATCAAAAATGCAAATGAGTGTACTTGGGTATTATTTAGCTTATGCATTTCTATCAATTATGGGGGTTAGATTTTTACTCCCAGTATTTTATCATAGTGATTGATTTATTGAAACTGCTGTATAAATTATCCTCAATGAGAATTTTTGAAAAAGTATACATTCTAAAAATTGAAAATGATAAAAAAAAGTGATCAGTAATGATAGTCTCAGTAAAAATCACAGAATAGAAACTGCTCACATGAATAGGGGTAGTACAATGTGAATAACTGTAAATACTGATTTTAGCGGTAGAATGTAAATAGTACCTATAGTCCATTTCTTTCATCGAGTCGTATTTGCACTGACTCGCAACGGTGCCCTTTTATCTAGGAAAAGTTTCCTGATCGCTGATTGGTTGGACAAGATAATTCTAACCAATCAGCGATCAGGAAACTTTTCCGAGCTAAAAGGGCACCGCTGCGAGTCGGTGCAAATCTGCATCGCTAAAAGAAATTGACTATAGTAAAAGCAACGGTGCCATAAAATAATGCACTGTACTATTACCAATAACCGTAATCACTAATAATAGCAATACATAATTAAGCACATCTAAAGCTACACGTGCTTAACGCAATGTGAATAATGAATGCATATAATATTAACAATACCATGGAATAAAAGATGACTACTAATAATAGTAGTTCAGATCAAGAGTAAAAAAGACTAGTAGTACGTAGTACTTACATAAGTAACATGTATGTTAATGTTAGGAACGGCAGATTAAACCCAGAACTTCTTATGCTAATGGGAGATGAAGTACATTATTGCTGATGCTAGTAGCACTATTAGGCAGTGAAGGACAACTATCAGTAACAATGTTTATAGCGTAAAACTAATCAGGGCTGCTAAAGCTTGTTTAAAACTAAAAATGATTGTTATTACCAGTAACATGAAAGTTTAATGCTGAGACTTATAAACGTGACTGCCTACACATTTAACTATGACGTTAACACTGTTAATATTTGGAGTGAAGTGGATCGTGCCTGCTCAAGTGTCGACATCGTGAAACAGATAATTGCTAATACCAGCATCCGCAGCAAGAAAGAGGGCAATCAACGGTGAACAATATTATCACCAGTAGCTTAAGAAAATAATGATCGATAGTGTCTGGAATGATAGTATTAAGAACATAATGATTGATTCTACTAGTAGTGGTAGTGTTAAGAGAACACGGTTACTCATGCTATTAGAATTAACATTATACTAAGGAAGGAAAATGAACGGATGTTATGCTAGTACAGGTAGTAGTAGGATCATGAAACGAAATATTAAGCTATTTAAAGTTTTATTCAAAACCCAATGGCTTGGCAACCTTGGTATAGAAGTGAAGTTAAGCCGTGTATATATATATATATATATATATATATATATATATATATATATATATATATATATATATATATATATATATATATATATATATATATATATATATACATGTATATATACATACATACATATATATATATATATATATGTATATATATATATATATATATATATATATATATATATATATATATATATATATATATATATATATATACACACACCTCATATTTATATTGAACTCCGCCCTTTTAAATTGATGTAAAACTATGATGGTTAAGTAGTCGTGTAATCAATATAACTCTCATCGATTTGTTAATCAGTGAAGATCATATTTTGACATCAGCATGGATCAGATAAAAACCATTTCACATTTCAGTTGCTGAACCGTGGATAAATCAATCTCAGAAAATTTCCACAATAGCCACCTGATACCTTCACATATATGTCTTATCGGAAGTGCATTGAACCCCAGTACTCACATAAGGACACACTACGCCACTCATCTTTTTGCGAGCACGCAATCTGACATTTCAAGGATACTAAGCCCCTTCCTACTTTCCAATATGTCTTTTTAATCTGTTTCCATAAAACTCGTAAGATATTCTTTTTTATCTCCCTCTGAAGCAACTAAGCAACCTTTTGTTGTCATTCTTTTCCCACAAACAGAGAGAGAGAGAGAGAGAGAGAGAGAGAGAGAGAGAGAGAGAGAGAGAGAGAGAGAGGGGGGGGGGAAACGATTCCAATTGGGACAGTTTAAAGAATGCCTCAGACATGAAAACTGGGTGATCAAATCTAAAAGAGGTGGGTCATTTATAGAACGGGGAGGGGAAGCGACAGGTGAAAACTTGAATTTATATGTCATGTCTTTTTGGCACCGTGATTTGAACACGAAGTCACTGAGTATGCTGTTGCCATGTGCTTTGTGTTGCTCAGAGTGGTTTATTATTATCATCAGCCTCTCAACTAATGATGCGCCGTGAGTGACTTGAGACGCGTTCCAGTGATTACAGATTTATGTATGTAAATTTGGAAACGTTTATACAGATAATGACGATCGTGAAATATGCAAAGAAGGTTATTTTTATAAACAGCGATTAAAAATCAACTTGCATGTTTTTTATGGTTTCATGGTCTTCCCACTACTCGTGAGTATTTATAACTTTCATGACTTAGCATTCTACGTATTCCTCCTGCCATCATTTAGCTGGCTTTGTCATTCAATCGGGTGCTCAGAGAGAACCTGAAGATTTCTCATATTTTCATGTTTATGTGTATATTGATGATTATGTTTAAGCTTCATACATAATTTTGGTTTGACTTGGTAGAATCTGACGACCATTATTTAGATTGTCCCTTCAACTAGAGATCTCAGAGAACCTCAAAATGTCCCTATCAGATTACGCGAATTTGAGGGGGTTTAATTAGTTATCATTACTATTATTATTATTACTTGCTAAGCTATAACCCTAGTTGGAAAACTAGGAGGCTATAAGCATTATATTTACCAACTTTTGCAGTAATCTCTCTCTCTCTCTCTCTCTCTCTCTCTCTCTCTCTCTCTCTCTCTCTCTCTCTCTCTCTCTCTCTCTCTCTCTCTCTCTTCTAAATTAATGTTGCCCCTGAAGACCCTATTAAGTAGATACTACGGTATTTGAGGTTCAACATTCATGTGCTTTGTACCTGCGAAGACAGTCCCTTGACCCCTGGGTATCTTTGATTGTTCTTCGCAACTTCATAGCTATGCTTAGATTATAACTTGTCTCGGGTATTATTAGTCAACATGCCAGCCACGGTTGATATACCTAGACAGTGATGCCAGCTGTTGTATGAAATTTTGTCAATCTTCCGACTGTCTTAAAACAATAGGGAAGATTGCTCATATTCATGTCCGTGCAGCTTACTTTATCTAATTGTAACACATGTCTGTCGTAGTTAAGGACCATGTGAGTTTATTGACTCCTGTTGCAAGGTTTTGGCGAATCTATCTGGGTGACTGCAGAAAATGTTCTAGTTAGGAATTGTCGCCATTTGGCTAGATTGTAGTCCTTGATCTTCGATCGTCTGTTCATATTTGATCAGTATTTCATCCTGTATATTTAATCCATTAGTTGAACTTGAATTTTTTATGATTATTTTGAATGGTTTTAAGTGAAATGAATGTTCGAGCTTTATATATTCAAAACCTGGGAATTCATAAGTTGAATATTTAAATATTAAGAGTATGGAACCTAAGTCCGTTTGTTAATGTAATGATTCTCTGGTTTATCAAAGTTCACAGCAAACGATGAAGAGAAAAAATTCTCCCATGAATTTCATCTCTGTACATTTTATTGCGAAGAATGGTAGTCCTTGTATGGAGTTTCATCTCTGGCCTCCCTTCTCAATAGGATTAATTAACTTTTAATGGAAAATTTTGAAATGGGAATTATCAATGTGCAAAATATTGCGTCAAATATATTGGCTATTGATCAGTGATCTTCTTACTTTGTTATCTTTTAGTCCTCTTTTTAATTGATTATTGCCTTTCCTAACCCTCCTCTTTAGTTTTTTCCTCCTGTTTATGTTATTCCAGCTGCAATAACATTTCCCTTCCTCTATTTACCGGTATATCGCATCCCTCAAAAGGTAGACTCCACATTCTGACTTCCTTGTTCCTCTTGTGACGGGCCGAGAGAAGGTTGTGACTCAAAGGCTGGATGAAAGCAACTGAGTGAGTTTATTATAGAACACTCTCCTTTATATACAAAAGCTCAAGGCAACAGGAAATTTCATGTTCAAAATCAACACCGTTACCATAGAGGTAAAACATAATTCAGGTTCTTTTTAGTGCGAGAAGCGAAGATAAAGCACAAAATGAACTATGTACGATCTAACACACTGGTAACTTTCATTATTATTCAATTTCTAACAGAAATGTTACTTCCTACAGCAGCACTCTCCGAATAACAACACAAAACTCTTCTGTAACGAAAACCAACGTTTCACATTATGTAACTTCAATTAAATCCTAACAGAAACGTCTGAACGAAGGCAATTAATAAGTAGAATTTACAGAGCAGTATTCCTGCATATCATCTCTTCTAAGTAATACAGAACCAGATTAGACGCCACCATATCAAGAACAGCGTAAACAAGTCGGAGTTCATCTGCACGCGAAATTTCTCTGGCCCCCTCAACATTATTTACATTTGTTTATATTCATACATTTCCTGTAGTTTAATGAGTCTCTCTCTCTCTCTCTCTCTCTCTCTCTCTCTCCTCTCTCTCTCTCTTCTCTCTCTCTCTCTCTCTCTCTCTCTCTCTCATGCTTTCCTTATATGGTTTTCTCTTCAGATCTTTTTTTATATAATTAAACAAATTATTTTACTAATTTCAAATTACAAAAAAAAAAAATAAACTTTGAAATTTCAATCCTCATTGTATTTCTTGTAAATTGATAGTGAAAAAATTCTCTCTCTCTCTCTCTCTCTCTCTCCTCTCTCTCTCTCCTCTCTCTCTCTCTCTCTCTCTCTCTCTCTCTCTCTCTCTCTCTCTCTCTCTCTCTCTCATCCTTTATTATTTTTGTTTCCCTACATCAGTCATTCTCACAGCTAAACTTGATTAAATTTAATGAACATTCTTTCATTGCAATGAATCCGTCAAATGATACAATTTCTAGTAACTGGGAAAATTATCAGAGTAATTTGAACCAAGTCAGAGTTTCCAAAACAATGTGTAATAAATCGCATATGTCTCTACAACTTGTGTGATGAACCGATTTTAAATACAAGTTGCCTTGACAAAAGGCAATCCCTAATATTTTAAAAATGCACCTTGTTTGAAAAGCAAGGGAAATTTGTCGAATATTACGATTATAAAAGCGCATCACTACACCAATGTTCATAGAGAGAGAGAGAGAGAGAGAGAGAGAGAGAGAGAGAGAGAGAGAGAGAGAGAGGAGAGAGAGAGAGAAGGGAGTAAAATATTCCCAGCAGTTCGTAAATAGAGCGAGTGGACCAGGTATGGAGCGCAAGCCAGACAACTCGTAGACTAGGGAACTTGCATCTTCCGCCATGTCAAACCACGTGGAGACCTCCGGGGGGTTGGCTGAGATGTATACACCTTCTATTTTAGTGAGGGAGTATACACCTTATAGACTCAGTCTTAAGATGAGTCCTCTTAAAATTACAACAAGGACTATGCGACCTCGATAATATCTTAATTTCATCATTCCGTTCTCGATAAAAAAACCTTACCACTGCATGTGATGACAAATTCGACAAGAGCTGGCACGAAAGAATTTAAACCGGGAGTTTTTCTAATTTTAGCAGCAGTCTCAACGTCCAGACAATGACCGCCTCGTTTTCGATTAGAATTGTCCATGATATTTTATCATTCTGAAAATGTATGGTTCTCAAAAACAATCGCTCTTCTGGATAATTCGGGTGTTTTCTTTCACATATAGGAAATGTAGAATTTGTTCTTGGATATACTTAATATTTTGTAAACCAAGATTTGAATAAGGCCTTGTGTTAACACAACCCGCCTTGAACCAAAGCTAAAAGAGAGAGAGAGAGAGAGAGAGAGAGAGGAGAGAGAGAGAGAGAGAGAGGAGAGAGAGAGAGAGAGAGAGATATATTCTTGCTAATGAAGAAGAGGTGACATGTATCAACAAAACATGTGTAATTGCCATAAAGAGACACAGATTGAAGGAATGCTATATTTTCATCCTGGTATTTGTTTTAAGAATTTTTCGAGAGCTCATGAGCCAGAACCTAGTTGGACAAAGCTTGGCAGAGATATTCATTATATAGACCTCTAGAAATTAAGAAGCTTACGTAGAAATTAACTTTGATGTGACGATTCGTAGCCATGGAAACCATCTCGACTCTGAGCGTTTATCCTCCAAAACTTTACCATCTCGAGGTCTTTAAATTACTAATTTTCCTAACTTTCATCCAATTTTGCCCTTGTCATTATAAATCCACCTAATATGCATAAGAAAGGGAAGACTTTTTTTATTTAAAAGGTTGAACAGGAGTGAAATAACAATGAGTCAATTATTATACAGCGTTGTACATTTCTTTGCTTCAATACCAATTTTCAGACAGGCTCAATCTGTGTCGTGCACATTCTCTATTGTTAAATTGAAATGTTCGTTTTATCATTTCTTTATGTATAAATGTAGGTATGTATTTGCAAAATCACTGGAATTTCAGTTGGAAAATTGTTGCTGTAATAGGGATCCAGATATCCTTAACATTTTTCCTATTTTTCTTATTTTCTGATAAGACTAGTGGGTGAAAGAGAGGGAAGAAGCTAAGTAACCATGGTAGGGAATATTTTAGAAAGCTAATTATTAGTAAGAGTAATGTAAAGCGTGGTTTTAACCACAATCTTATTTATATAAAGGTAAATTTTTTTCTTGTTATTGTCTAATTTGATTTAATGCGATAATTGCTTATCTTTCTTTTACTTTTTGTTTTCTTTATTTCTTGAAATTTTCATATTTTTTTTTCTTTTTAGATATTTCAATGTATTTAGATTTCTTTTAGTTTCCATTTGTATGAAAGTACTTCTTTTATATAATGATTTCATTGTAAATTTGCCCTGACAAAAGCCATTAGTTATTGGCTGAAACGGCTGTTGGCAAGAATTAAATAAAGAGCTACACAGTAACAAATTTCGTTTTTCATTCAAAATTTTAACCCTGAAGACGACAGGCAAAGATACTGAAAACTATAAAAGTGTTGCTTTAAAATAGTTAATCCAACAAGTGGCGTAGCATTTAATAAAACTATGTATATGTGTAAACATGTATATTCTCAGAATAAATGCCTGTATGATAGTGAACATTTCTAAATGTAAGCTTTTTGCGCAACATCGGTGTAATCCCTTCTAAAATAGTTATCTGTGAAATTATTGTTGTTCTTCCACGCTTACTTACTATGCCTAAAATACATTTTGTTCTTATCTCTTGTAATTTCGATAGTTTGCATGTTTCACCCTCGTCACTATATTATTCTCTTGTGGTTGAATGGCAGCAGCGCTTTGAACCCCATACTCTGAATGTTTCTTTAATGTTCCCAAAATGATGATTATGATTTAGACAAGAAATCTTCAAATGATGTTTTAAAGATTTATTGTTTATCCCATTTTATAATAATTATTGCAATAGTCACGATACCTTATAATCACCAGTCAGTCAGTCAATTAACTTAGATAGTGAATTTCCACCATCCTCCATTGTATCAAAGTCTTTTAGGTTAGTATAATCTAAAGTATATATCTCACTTCACTTTGATATAATAGTTTTTGTTCTTGAATTGTTGAGTGTTGGGAAGTTCGTGAGTTCATAGGAAGCATTAATACTGTAAAGTAGCCGATCCCGTTGTCGTTAATTGACTGATTTATTTATTCTCAATTTTTTTTTTTATTTGTTATTGGCAGCCAATAGGACTGGATGTTTCAATTCTATTATTTTTATTTTTTTTTTTTTTTGCAGCGAAACTTGAGAGTTATAACTGGTTTGATATTGGTCATAAAATTATTTTTATTTTTCTGGGACCACTAGCTTAGAAAAAGTTGAATTTTAGAAATTAGCATTATATCTTTTCGTTAGGACCATCGTACCTGAACGAAATTTCTAAAATACCACTTGGGTCACTGCAAGACCTCTTACATAAGAGAGAAAAATAAGACGAAAAAATAATTAGAACACTTAACAAACAACAACCACTGAAGAATTTACGTGCATTTTTTTTTTACTTTTCTTTCTGCTTGTAATTTATTCCGTCAGAAGATTTACATCTCTTAAATATTTTCATTATTCTTACCATTATTAACATTATGAAATTAGAGTAAGAAATTACTGAAACTTGGATGATGTCTTTCGATAGTTTCTAGCATTTCAAATGATCAAGTTTCGCGACAAAGACTACACACGAAGACAACTTTCTTATTTATTAAAAAGTAAGCTTGAAAACACGTCATCATCACTCTAGCCATTATGAATGACATTTTCTAGGCAGACAAATCGAAACGACCGTATATTATCATTATTATTTGCTAAGCTACAACCCTAATTGGAAGGATGCTATAAGCCCAAGATCTCCAACTGGGAAAATAACTCAGTGAGGAAAGGAAATAAGGAAATAAACTACAAGAGAAATAATGTTACAATTAAAAATATATCAGAAACAGTAACATTAAAATAGATCTTCCATTTATAGACAAAAAAAAAAAAAAAAAAAAGCAAGAGGAAGAGAAATGAGATAGAAAAGTGTGTCTGAGTGTACCCTCAAGCAAGAGAACTCTACCCCTAAGACAGTGGAAGACCATGGTACAGAGGCTATGCCACTATCCAATATTAGAGAACAATGGTTTTGATTTTGGAGTGTCCTTCTCGTAGAAGAGCTGCTTGCCATAGCTAAAGAGTCTCTTCTCCCCATACTAAAAGGAAAGAAGCTACTGAACAATAAGAGTGCAGTAGTTAATCTCATGAGTGAAAAGAATTGTTTGGTAATCTAAGTGTTGTCAAGTGTATGAGGACAGAGTAGAATATATAAAGAATAGGCCAGACTATTCGGTGTATTTGTAGACAAAGGAAAAAAAAAGCCGTAACCAGAGAGATGGATCCAATGTAGTACTGTGTGGCCAGTCAAAGGACCCAATAACTCTCTAGGGGTAGTATCCCAACGGGCAAATACACATATCCTTGAAATTAGTCACAAGTGATACATACAGCAAACATGACATAGTATTCAGTGCAGCCGAACTCTCAAGGTTGAAACTTGGCAGTGCAATTCTTAATGTAGAGGTGATGTAACATAATGCTTTCTTACTTTTTCAAGTAATATATATATATATATATATATATATATATATATATATATATATATATATATATATGTGTGTGTGTGTGTGTGTGTGTGTGTGTGTATATTCCTCTTTTGGTGGTACGTAGGACTCGCAGTCTCATTCCATAATACTGCCTCAGAATTCTTGAAGACGTTTCCGAAATATGCTTATTACTCCGCTGGTCATTCGATCAAAGCAGTTACTCAACCCTTTGTTTGGTCAGTAATTGGATGATTCGTCACCGGGAAGACTGACTGGCGGTACATAAGCCCCTTGATCATCTGTTGGGCAAGGTGTGAATCTTGCAACCTCACGCCATTATTACTAGCTAGAAAACGGGAAGGATACTATCTGCTAGCGGTAACGATTCTTATATACTGTGTGAATGCTTTCCTTGTGTTCGCGTGTAGGTGTGGATTGTCCATGATGGAAGGACTGCTTAAAATTGCCATTAATTTTAACTGGGATACCTTTGTAAAGAGCGTTCATCAAATACGAATGTCTGGTCAATGTTTACGTTTTTTTCGGGGAAAATTAGGTCCGCGTGATATTCAATATGTGTAATCGTGTAATTATTTTGGTAGTGTTTTTGTAAGGTGTTATTCATACAGAAATGATAGAAATATAATTGCGAATATCATAGATGTGGTTAAAAAATTTCTTGTCGAGCGTCATGAAAAATATTTCCACAAATTTAAATTTTTAGGTTCCTATTGTAACGTGTATCAGAGCTCTCTCTCTCTCTCTCTCTCTCTCTCTCTCTCTCTCTCTCTCTCTCTCCTCTCTCTCTCTCCTCTCTCTCTCTCTCTCATCCTAATTTTTTTTTCAATGACTAACTGGTTGTTTTTAAGATATTTTCCTTTATTCTTTGTTTATTGATTTCTAGAGAAATGCTAAAACACAGTCATAGTCAGTTGAAACAATTCCAGTGATGATTACCTACTTACTCCTGAACCTTTTCCCAACGTAATTAATTAAATTGATTAAAGCATTCGCATGCAAGAAAGCACATTTAGCTCTTGATTTGTTTATATTGTTGCATTCTGTTGCTTGATATATATTAGCTTTATTTTTGCGTTGATTAATTCATAAACAGATACTTT
>NW_027171794.1:112500-210000 GCF_036898095.1 Palaemon carinicauda | reverse complement strand
AAAGCCCCAAATTATACACGAATTGGTGCATTAAAAAGAAAAACGGTGTTCTCCTATTACTAGCCTACACCAGAGATGTGAATAAAAAACTCTAACTATGTGAAATATATCTTGAAAAACAACGGAAATACATTGGTGAAAGAAATATTTCTTGATATGTTTGAAAAACAACATATGAAATGATAAAAAACAATCAAACAATATCTTTAAGTTCTGAACTTAAATATCCAAGGCCTCCATAACGTAAAAAATCTAAATAAATCAACAGAATAATTAGACTAATCAATGTGGGAGGAAGATATGAGAAAGGAAATTATGTAACAAATTTACAATAGATGTAAACCATATATAAAGGAAACGGAAACGGACAGGATTCAGAGCTAATTTTTAGAACATGCACCAACTTATGATAAGACAGTTACAGGAAAAGAGACTAGATGGAAACTAGAAGCTCTTTACTATTGTAGATTTAGAGAAGACTTATGATAGAATACCAAGAGAAGTGATGTTTCGGTGCTTGGAGAAGAGGAAAGTCTCGGAAAAGTTCGTTAAGAATGGTACAAAAGTAATAACAGCTGTTGGAGAAACAGACACCTTGGAAGTTAGCGTTGGATTACACCACAAGTCACCATTAAGCCGGTTTTTATTTGTGCTGGTCTTGGATGCGTTAAGTGACGCGATCACAGATGAAGATTTGTGGGATTTTCTATATGCAGATGATTTGGTGAATACCACTGAAAATGAGGAAGAATTATAGGAAGGGTTGTAGAGTGGCAAGAGACTTTGGAGAGGGGTGGCTTGAAGGTAAATGTGGATGAGACTGAAGCTATGGTGAGCATTACGGAAGGTAGGGACTGGATAGGCATGCATGAAAGTAGAGGCTGTTATTAAACAGGTAGAACAATTTAGATACGTAGGATCTACTATAAGTCAGGAGGGAGGATGGGAGGCTGGAGTTGAGAATAAGATAAAAAGCATCCTTGGAGAAGTGGAGGGAGGTAGCAGGGTTGGTATGTGATAAGAAAATGCCAATCAACCTAAAATTCAAGATCTATAGCACAGTAATAAGACAAGTGTTAATGTATGGATGGGAAACGTAGGCTTTAAGACGACAAGAGGAAACAAAGCTTAAGAAAACAGAAATGAGAATGCTGAGGTGGATTATGGGATTATCCGTGTATGAAGGATTGGAAAATGAAATAAGAAGAATGGAAGGCATAATAAAGATTACAAAGGTGAAAAGTATTTCACGACTGAGATGGTGTGCATGTGTTGAGGATGGATGGTGGGAAGGGAGTAAGGAGGGGTTGGGAGAAACCTGTTAGGGGGAGAGGATCCAGAGGAAGGCAAAGAATTAGAGGGCGAGATAAGGTGAAGGATGATATGGAGAGTAGAGGTTGCCTGTGATAAAAGGCATTGAAGATGGTGCATCAGACAACCGACCCCTTAATGTAAGGATAACGGTGGGAAGGAATCGAAGTAGACCAATTAGAGCTGCAGTGGAGGAATACATTTGAAGATGCTGGTATAAAATTCAAATTATATACAAAAAAGAAGAAACTTTGATGTAAATTTTATTATACTGCAAAAAAAAAAAAAAAAAAAAAATAAATAAATAAATACCCTAAAAAATCAGTGCATCTTACTAATGAGTCCACATCCAGGAAAGAAAGAAGACAATGAAAACCCTACTGCTATATGAAATAGAAAATGAGGAAAACTTATTAGACTAGAGAAATATTATTTACAAATATTATTATGAAAAGCCAGGAATAAATGCTAAATTAACTATAAAACAACTCTGGAAAAAAAAAGTTACATCTAAACAAAAATCAAGAAAAAACACACATGGTCGCCGTTACAAAGGCTATGATCCAACACTGGGCTGACTAATTTTACCCCAAATCCCCAGTTGATTTCAATTCAAGGTGAAAACGGATAAAATAAAAGATATGCAGGTTCATTGCAATATTCTTTGTAGATGGCTGACTTCATATTGCATACACCATAGAAGAAGCAACAATAGCAATAAAGGCACTAATTTGGATTCGAATTAAACAAAGCAAAAAAGCAACACACTCGCATATAATAACGAATTCCCAAAACAGGAAATTGAAGGTATTAAAGTGGTTACCTCAATTAAATATTTAGGAAGAAAATAACAAGCAAAAGAAAATGTTTCCAGGAAGATAAAGAAGAAATATTTAATAAAGCCTATAGATTTATCAACCAGACAGCCTCTATCTCTGCTAGAAGTTGCAATAGATTAATGGTAAGAACAGTTTTTGGGCTCAAGCCATGGCGTCCTGATGGAAGGTTCCTTTCTGGTAGCTTCCTTGGGTAAATAACTACTAAGATATTCCCAGAGAATTTAACCACAGGTTATCACAGAATTCTAACTTCTGGAGCGAGTATCCTAAAGGTTTCCCTTTAAGACATCGTATATCAACAGGGGACGCATGTATTAACGCGCCACATAGCTATCTACACCCCGAACAGAGTTAATGCTTCGGTGTGTAAGGGCTGAGAATAGCTGGGAGCCATTCCATAGCTAATCTCATTCGTGGCTACTACTGATACTTGAGACGTAAACAAACGGGCGCCATTGCTTAAATGACGTCACGTCCGTCTTTATCCTTTGTTCAGTAGCTCGCCCTACTTAGACGGATTTTCCCTGTGCTTTACTTATCGCTTTGCATCTACGTAATGTCGCTACCTTCAGCCTCGCCTTCTTCTGGAAAGTTGAGTACAAGGTTCCAGTATTGTTTAGTTAAGCTCTGACCGTAAAGTAAATATTACTTTCCGAGATAATTGCTGTTTTGTGGCAGAGCTGTGCCTCTACCGGACCCGCCATTTTATGGCGTCGTTGTTGTTATGCATGCCTTATTTAGTTAGCCACAACAACGCTTCCGGCCTTATTTACTAATCGATTACATTACTTTATTTAGTCTTCATAGCTAGGAACTTTTATATCGTGTTTCGACGCTTTTTATCGGTCATCGATTGACCTCATACCAGTCGGCTACTATAGCCCCCAGGCCAGAGCGCCTGTATATAAGTGTTCATGCATGATTTTATTAGTGATCCTAGGCTAAGTTATGAAGATAGTGGTATTATTTTACAATACTTTCGACCGTGATGCAAGTGTTTTTTCGCCTTCAGGGACCATATAGGGGATAGGTTAGTTAGTGTCCCTTCCTAACCTAACCTACTTGTAGGACCCCTATATGCTTCCTTCATCCCCTGCCTTGGCATTCCCTCTGTTTAGCCTTGATTCCCTTTCTAAGTAGAGGGATCAAGTGCCTAATGGAGTATTCATCGCCTCTCAGTCCTCCCTAAGGGAATGAACCCCCCTTAGGGTTGCGTCCGAGAGTGAGGATAGGCTAGCCCTTCCTCTATGGCTAGGAATAGTCTATGACTGTCCTGCGATAGCGATATGTCTTCTATCTTTCCTAGTTCGGGGCTCTTAGCCCTGCTCTAGGTTAGGTTTTGGAAGGTTACTCTGTCCCCTGCTGAAACTGTACCCATGCACCGTTTCAGCCTGGCTGCCTTATCTTAGGTTAGGGAGTGTCCTCCCTTTCCCTAGTGGCCGCTCTGGTACAGAACCCCTTCCTTGGAAGACTCTTCTCTTCTCCCCTCCCCACCTATCTCTTGTATAGCCTAGCCTACACTTAGGTTAGTCTATACCCATCTGTCCCCTGTCCTACAACTCCTCCTTAGGGTGGAGTGATAGGACTACCTTGAGCTTCCTTGTGCAGTCAGCTCTGGTACATATACCCTTCATAGTGTCCTATGGGGTTAGCCACTGGATGTGTTCTGTATGTGGAGGTCTCTCCCCTCTTGGGTGTCCCCTAGCCCTCCCTTGGGCTACCCTAGCTCCCGGTCCTCTGTGACCCCTGCTCCTGGGTGATAGAGCCTGCCTCTATCATGGGTACACCCTCTCAGGGGGGGATGTCTGGGAGTCCATGACTGGACTTCTTACATCCCTCCCCCTGTCTCTCTCACTATCCGGGTGCCGGTCCCTTGCCGCCTCCACTGTCGGCGATACCCGCCTCCTACCTTGGTGACTCTCCCCTACCTTCATGCCGCCAGCCCCCCCGCTTGGCGGGGGACTGTCGACCGCCGCCGGCTCCCGCCGACGGCTCTCCTCCTTCCTCCTAGCTTCGCCGTCCGCCTGCCGGTCGGCCACCGGAGTGCCGGCATCCACTGCCGGCAACCTGGTTCAGCTATAACCATCCTTGTCCCAGTCACCAATCCGGCATCCTCCGACTGCCGGAGCCGCCGTTGTGCCGGCGGCCGCCACCCTGGTTTTACTCTTGACTTACATTTTGTCTGTCCTAATGCCAGAAACTCTGCTGGAGCGGCCTCCGGCGTGCCGGAGGTCTGCCGGAACCTCCCGGAGGTGTCAAGAATACTTGCACCCCCTTCTCCTAGCTATCACTTGTATACTGATAGCCCTACACTGCAAACAGATAGCCTGTTTACACTCTTTAGATCAGTGCCTTGGTACTGTTCTATTAGTAATCATGCTGTCTCTTTGCATTCTTCAAAATTCCAGCATGCTGCGTGCATCTTAGCGCGGCTGGTTGCCGGAAGCAGTTACCCTAAGGGACCCGTTAGCCCCCTAATTTGGGACTGAGTGATCTCAGTCCCAAACTTATCCTTGGTTTTTCCATGGAATTCCATTGCCCTGTGGAATTTCAGGGAATACTATCCTGTGCCTTCGGCCATCTCGGATTATCCAGGGATAAAGCTTGCGGTAGCCAGCTGGGCGAGATGCATGGAGTATGTTTTCCTTTACTACTTCAATCTCTATGCATCACACCCTTTCTTTAAGTTAAAATTTATGATTAATCTTAACTTAGCTTAAGAACCATTCTTATGACTCCCCCCATACTCATTTTCTCTTTCTTCCACAGGAGGAGCAGATGAAGTGTGACTTCGACTTCTGCGCTGTGAAACGCCCGCACTTCTACGGGCATACGGCTTGCAGGACTCACGCCCCTTGTGCTAACAAGAAAGGGGATCTGAAATTCTGGGACCCACTGAATTGTACGGTCTGCCAGGCTCAACTAGTTGATGCCTTCCATAACCCTCCCTCAGCGGAGGTCAGGGACACTTCTCGGGAGAAGCTACGCAAGTGGGTGCGTGGCTTCCAGAAGAATGCCACCGGACCGTACCTGGCCACTGAAGAAATGAGGTCACTCTTGTTCCCTAAGGCCTCCCTTGATTCAGTGGTACCCAAGGATGTGATTCCCACTGTCCAAATTACAGTGGAACCTGATGTTGTCATGGCCCAGTCCATGCACGAGTGCCGCCTGGATTCCGAAGATGACGAACATATGTCGGATGTCTCGGAAGACACGGAGAAGACCCTTATGGCTCAAGGAGCTGAAGATGACGAAGACCAGGTGGAATACGCCGAGTCGGAGCAAGAGGTCGCTCCTCCTTCCATCTCCGCTCCTACTCCTACACCGACGGAAGTATCTATCCCGTCTACCTCCACGACCCCGGATCCCTCTTCATCCACTCAAGAAATGATCCGGTTGATTAGAGCCGTCATGGACGACAGGTTAAAGGAGAATCAGGAGTTCATCAGGTCCATGATGGGATCCAGAGAACCGAAGAGGATTTCGGTTAAGGATCTCCCCGCTTGCTCACATGCCAACCCATGGAGGTATGCTGAGCATATGGTTATCGCGACCGGCAGGATCTTTATCAGCGACAAGATCGGCACGGTCCCTTTGGAAGACGTGGAGTTCTTCCCAAACTTCGAGGCCTACCCGGACTGTTACGTCCGACTTCGTTCTGAACCTGCCTCTAAAGAAGAGACCGAACCGAAGGAAGAGATAGTGTTCGATCTCGCGAAGGCCCAGGCTATGCTAGCCAACACATTCAAGAGTAGGGGTTTTACCTGCTCTAAGCTTCCGGCCCTGAGCAAGAAGCACCCTACTTATGTCGCACCTGAAAATGCGGTACTTCCATTCTTGGAAAAGGCCTTCACTGCGTGCCTTAAAGCTGTGGAAGAGGGGAAAGCCTGCCCTGCACTGGAGGAGTGCAGACCCTTCTCCATAGTCACTCCCCCTGACGCTCGACACTGGAAGGATATCCAGCATACGTTCGTCGTGGGAAAGCTAGATCCTGACGTCGCCGGACGTCAGTTTAACGAAGACCTCCCTAAGCTCAACGATCACCTCCTTCGTCGGGAACAAGATACGAAGGAGAGGCTCGCAGCATCCATGTCTCACCAAGTCCAACTTGAAATTATGGCCTGTGACACCAGAGTACCAGACCACTACATGGTACTTTCCAAATCCCACATGACAACCGTGATGAAGGACTTGTACCACTTCATGAAGGCTCGGAGAGCCTGTCGTGAATTCGTGTTCGCAGGTGCCACTGTGAAACACGAACCCCGGAGGCTGATTTCCTCCAACATCTGGGGCAAACACCTTTCCTTCTGACCTTGTGAAGGAAATCACCGACAAAGCCGCCACGGAGAATAGGAACCTTCTCCACAAGTGGGGCATGTCAAGAAAGAGGAAACCCTCTCAGGACGACAGACCTCAACCTAAGAGGAAATCCTCAAAACAAAAACCCCAGCAACGTCAGCCAAGACGTCAGTTTCCGGGACCCGCTACCTCCCAAGTGGCAGCTCAGCCACAACAGACCTTTCAATTGGTCACCCAACCGGTGTTGTCACAGTCACCGGTCTTCACCCCTGCTTTCGAGCAACAGACAACTACCTTTCGTCCCAAAGGTAGAGGCTCAAACAGAGGTGCAAGCAGAGACGCGTCTCGCCGTCCCTCCAGAGGCAGAGGAGGAAAGGGAGCTAGCGGCCGAGGCAGCAATCCCTCGGGACACCAGAAGCAATGAAGTGCTTCCGGTGGGAGGAAGACTCTGCCAATTCCAGGATCGTTGGACCTTCGATCCCTGGGCACACAGCATCGTCAAGAAGGGTCTAGGCTGGAGTTGGACTCAACCACCCCCAACCTTTCAGCAATTCTTCCAACAATCAACCCCCCTTCTGGAAGAATATGTCCTAGATCTCTTGAACAAGAAGGTGATAAGGAAGGTAAAGTCCACCAGGTTCCAAGGGAGACTGTTTTGTGTCCCCAAGAAAGACTCCGACAAACTCAGAGTCATTCTGGACTTATCCCCCCTCAACAAGTTCATAGCGAACGACAAGTTCAAGATGCTGACTCTTCAACAGATAAGGACCCTTCTGCCTCGAGGTTCCTACACGGTCTCCATAGACCTGGCGGATGCCTACTGGCACGTTCCAATGAACCATCACGCTTCCTCCTACCTAGGATTTCGACTCCAAAGGAAAAGCTACGCCTTCCGGGCCATGCCCTTCGGCCTCAATGTGGCCCCTCGGATCTTCACAAAGCTGGCGGACGCCATAGTACAACAGCTCCGCCTCCGAAACGTCCAGGTGATGGCCTACCTCGACGACTGGCTAGTCTGGGCTCCATCGCCCGAAGATTGTGTAAAATCTTGCAACAAAGTCACCCAGTACCTAGAATACCTGGGATTCAAGATCAACGAGAAGAAATCTCGCCTCTCTCCAGCTCAGAAGTTCCAGTGGTTAGGAATCCAATGGAACCTTCAGTCACACCGCCTTTCCATCCCCCAGAAGAAAAGGAAGGAAATAGCAGGGTCTGTCAAGCGACTACTGAAATCCAAACGAATTTCAAGACGCCAGCAGGAACGATTTCTAGGCTCTCTACAGTTCGCCTCAGTAACAAACCCAGTGCTTCGTGCACAGCTAAAGGATGCCGCGGGAGTCTGGAGACGTTCTGCATCCATCGCTCGAAGAGACCTCAAGAGACGGCTTCCAAACAGACTTCGACTTCTCCTCAAGCCGTGGTCGGAAGCAAAGGCCCTGAAAAGGTCCATTCCTCTTCAACACCCTCCTCCATCACTCAACATCCACACGGACGCTTCGCTGGAGGGTTGGGGAGGTCACTCCCACCAAAAACAGGCTCAAGGCACCTGGTCTCCCCTGTTCAAGACGTTCCACATAAACATCTTGGAGGCCATGGCGGTCCTTCTAACTCTGAAGAAATTATCCCCGCCTCCCTCGATCCACATTCGTCTAACCCTAGACAACTCGGTGGTAGTTCGTTGTCTCAATCGCCAGGGCTCAAGATCGCCCCAGATAAATCAGGTGCTTCTCCCAATCTTCCGTCTGGCAGAGAAGAAGAAGTGGCACCTGTCTGCAGTTCATCTACAAGGATTCCGCAACGTGACAGCGGATGCTCTATCTCGAACAAACCCGATAGAGTCGGAATGGTCTCTAGACGCAAGATCGTTCTCCTTCATCTCTCACCAAGTCCCAGAACTTCAGATAGATCTCTTTGCAACGAGCGACAACAATCAACTTCCTCGGTATGTGGCCCCGTACGAGGACCCCAAGGCAGAAGCAGTGGATGCCATGTCACTGGACTGGAACAGATGGTCCAAGATATACCTGTTCCCTCCCACCAACCTTCTGCTGAAAGTCCTCTCCAAACTGAGAACCTTCAAAGGGACAGCGGCCCTAGTGGCTCCCAAGTGGCCCCGGAGCAACTGGTACCCCCTGGTCCTGGAGCTGCAGCCCAAGCTGATCCCTCTCCCGGGCCCAGTTCTCTCCCAACAAGTACAGAAGTCGACTGTCTTCGCTTCATCATCGAAAATCAAGGACCTTCATCTCATGATTTTCTCTCCCTAGCCGCAAAGAAGAGGTTTGGGATCTCGAAGAAAAGTCTGGACTTCCTAGAGGAATACAAGACCGAATCCACAAGACGGCAATACGAATCATCCTGGAGGAAATGGGTCTCCTTCGTCAAGACAAAAAATCGTAAAGAAATCACAATTGATTTCTGCATGTCCTTCTTTATTCACCTTCATGGACAGGGATTAGCAGCCAATACGATTTCAACCTGCAAATCGGCCTTGACCAGACCAATTCTATATGCTTTCCAAATTGATCTGTCCAGCGACATCTTCAACAAACTACCGAAAGCATGTGCTTGCCTACGCCCAGCACCCCCACCGAAACCGATCTCCTGGTCATTAGACAAGGTGCTCCATTTCGCCTCCAACTTGGATAATGATTCATGCCCTCTCAAGGATCTGACTCAGAAAGTTATATTTCTCTTTGCTCTTGCTTCGGGAGCTCGAGTCAGCGAAATAGTGGCATTATCAAGAGAGGAAGGACACATCCTGTTTACCGATACAGGAGACGTTACCCTCTCCCCTGATCCGACGTTTCTCGCCAAAAATGAATTACCCACCAAAAGATGGGGCCCCTGGAGAATATGCCCCCTGAAGGAAGATGTCTCTCTATGCCCAGTAGAGAGCCTCAAGGTCTATCTTCGCAGAACTTCGAACTTTGGTGGAGGCCAACTCTTCAAAGGAGAAACTTCGGGCAGCGACCTGTCACTGAAACAATTAAGAGCGAAAATCACCTACTTCATTCGCAGAGCGGATCCTGACAGTACACCCGCCGGTCATGATCCTAGGAAAGTTGCATCATCTCTGAATTTCTTTCAGAGTATGGACTTTGAAAGCCTTAAAAACTTCACAGGCTGGAAGTCCTCGCGCGTTTTCTTTAAACATTATGCGAAACAAGTGCACGAAGTCAAACATTTTGTGGTAGCCGCAGGTAGTGTTATGAAACCTGCACCTAACTCTGCATAGAACAGTGAGTTACTTGGGACTCTAACTCTTCGGGTGCCTATGTTGACCCTCGAGCGATACATAGTGATGTCGAAAACACTTAGTGCTTTTATAACTGTTCTTATCCCAGGTGAAATGTCATAGTTGTCACACAAGTGCCGCATGCCCTGAGCATGATGTGTTTTTAATCAAAGACTTACGTTCCTCGAGAACGAGTGCCTACTAATAAACTTGAAATTCCTTTTCAGATTCAAGAGCAAGTCTTTATTACTATGTACATTATAATTACTGTACTGTAAATGAACTTTACTTATTGCTGCAATTCATTTAATATCTGCATTTGTGAAATAAAATTTCTATTTTATTACCTGTGCGTCTCAATCAGCTCCTACTTACTATGAAATACATGCCTGTCATAGTTTTATTATCCCCTTTTCCTTATGGTTATGGAGAAATTAAGATACTAACTCTTAATTTATATTCACTCTGATTATGTAATGTTCCAATACGAATACTTACTCTTCATACCCTGGAGATGAATCACCCTTCTCAGCACACAGTGCCCAACCACCACTGGTCTGCTTTTCAGAATGTTCCTACACGAATGCCAAACATTTAGCTTCGTCTCCAAGTTCTTCAAGTTCTTCTATCAGGATGAATAGCCCTTCAATACCACTTTGACGTCGGCATGGCCCGTGGGAACTTCACTGCCAAGGGGGCAGGATGCTTCTTCCCTACGGTTCTTTACCAAGATTACTATGCTAATTTGTCAATGCCTTGGCACTTACTAATAGGGGAAAATCTACCACGATACATTGATTCTCTGGTATTCTTCCATCAGGACGCTATGGCTTGAGCCCAAAAAACGGATTTTGAGTGAAGCGAAAAATCTATTTTTGGGTGAGATAGCCATGGCGTCCTGATGGACCCTCCCTGCTACTTCGTCCAGTTTTTAGGTCCCACCCTGCTCTGCTGTATCATGGTGATGGGCAAGCAACTGGCTTCAGGATAAAGACGGATGTGACGTCATTTAAGCAATGGCGCCCGTTTGTTTACGTCTCGAGTATCAGTAGTAGCCACGAATGAGATTAGCTATGGAACGGCTCCCAGCTATTCTCAGCCCTTACACACCGAAGCATTAACTCTGTTCGGGGTGTAGATAGCTATGTGGCGCGTTAATACATGCGTCCCCTGTTGATATACGATGTCTTAAAGGGAAACCTTTAGGATACTCGCTCCAGAAGTTAGAATTCTGTGATAACCTGTGGTTAAATTCTCTGGGAATATCTTAGTAGTTATTTACCCAAGGAAGCTACCAAAAATGAACCTTCCATCAGGACGCCATGGCTATCTCACCCAAAAATAGATTTTTCGCTTCGCTCAAAATCCGTTTTTTGGAAAGTGATGGCATTCCCCAGCCTCCTTCACTCAACTGAGGCAATACATCTAAGTAAAGAAAAGATAAATAAACTATGAATAGTAGAAAACAAAACGCACGGAATGATATTAAGAGCCCCAAAGTATGCACCAATAAGTGCCTTGAGAACAGAAGTCAGATTCTCTTGTTACTACACCAGAGATATGAAAACGGAACTAAATTATGTGAAATATTTAATGAATAGCGGAAGTGCACGGGTGAAAGAAATCTTTTTTTACTTGTTTGATAAACAACAATTGAAATAGCCAAAAGCTATTAAAGATTATCTACAAGTTCTGAATTTAAACTATCAGGGCCTTCTCAATGTAATAGATCTTGATAAAAGAATTTAAATCACTAGACAGAAAAATATGGGAAGATGAAATAGAAAGAAACGCACGCTTCAACTAAACTACAGATGGAAACCACAAATAAAGGAAGACCGAAACATTTATGTAAACTGCCTTTTTTGAGCACGCACCCAACACACTAGATCTGCAGTGGAGGAAAAAAATTTGAAAATGCCGATACAATATGCAAATTATGTGGTGAGGAGGAAGAGACGTTGATGCACTTTATACTATATTGCAAAGAAAAAAAAAAAAAAACAACAACAATAAGAAATGAGAACAACATACTTGAGACCCTGAAAATAGAGAAAATTTGAGGAAAACTACTTTTTTTTAATAGAAAATGAGAAAAATATATTTGAATATCGAAAAAATTATTTACAAACTTTAGAAAGCCAGAAAAGAAATGTTAGACCAGCTCAAACTAAAGCTGAGCGAGAAAAGGTGTAAAAAAAAAAATAAGTAAATAAATAAACACAGGGTCGCCGTTATAAAGGCTATGGCCCAACTATTATACCGGACTGGTAGCAGGATGCTAGCTCAGCTGGTAGATAATATGTAACAGACTATAATTATTACTTAGGAACCTCAACATATATATGATTTGGGGATGCCATAAACGGTTTTGATAAGCTGAGTTTGAAAGATTGTATCACAGAACTAAGTATGATGGTAGGGAAAGATAACACGAAGATGATATATAAATTAAATGAGAAAGCTAATGCAATTATCAAGACCCCATTGGTTATACAGAGGAAATTAGGATAGAAGGAAACATAAAACGGGGAACAGTATTTGGACCAAAGTTATGTTCAATAGTCACAAAGTTAATTCAATAAGTGAGAAAACGATAACCCTGATTAGAAACATTAGAATAGAAGCTTCAATTTATGTAGATGATATAATGTTCCCTAGCAACAATCGATACAAAGTCGAAAGAGCCATTAACAACTGCCGCAGTTTGGAAGAACTTGAGAAATTTACGTTTAGCACAAATCCACAGAAGTCTGCGGTGTTAGTAATTAGACACAAAAATTAAGAGGTTAAAAAGGTGAATGGAGTGGTTAGAAATGGAAGGATAGAAACAGTTAAGGAATATAAATACTTAAGAGAATGGTACTCAGATAAAGGAAACCATAGTCTCAGCATAAGCAAAAGGGAAGCAAAAATAAAATACATGGTACAGGAAGGTAGGAAGTATGGAGACAGTAACAGAGTAGGAGATTTAGCATTGCTAGTGAGAATAAAGATCTATGAGACAGTAGTAGTACCTACAATATTTTGCTAATATTGAGACACGGGGCGTAGTAAACGGATTTTGAAGCAACGCGAAAAATCTATTTTTGGGTGAGATGGCCATGTCGTCCTGATAGAAGGTTCCTTTAGGCAGCTTTCTAAGGGATATTTAGCTACATTGATACTCCCTGAGAATTGACCATAGGTCTCCAGAATTCTAACTCCTGGCGCGAGTATCCTTAGAAATTTTCTTAAGGATATTGCATAATTTCAGGGGATGTATTTCTTGATAGGACACATAGCAATCTTCACCCCAAATAGAGTTTTCGCTCTGAGGGGGAAGAGTGGCGAAATTGAAGGGGAGTCGTCGTCAATGTTACCCAGTGGATCCCCTTCCCGTACTACTACAGGGCCCAATATGGCTACCCATTCCTTGTAGCAATTAAGCATGGTGGCTACAGATAGAGTAGTTTCGGGTGGGGATTATTACGTATGTACAATCCTTTTCTTCGAAAAGGAGGGCGGGTCCAACAGGACGACATGGCCATCTCACCCAAAAATAGATTTTTCGCTTTACTTCAAAATCCGTTTTTTGAGCTCAAGCCATGTCGATCTGATGGAAGCTTACCAGAGAATTACTTGGAAGTACTGTATCTGTGGGTTTGTACAAGTGCCTTAACCTTGATTAAGCTTCTATATGGTCATCCAGACCACATAAATATATGACGGTACCATTATTCGTCATATCCACTAAGCTTGGAACAATCTTAGGGCTTCCTGTCCCCTGCAGGGAAATGTCATCATTGACTATAGAAGCGACAAGGTTTGTATATATGTTGGAACAAATGTAATTATCTTTCAATAAATATGTTCACACATATATGCACCTTCAAGTATTACTTTATTTTAGGAAAATAAGTGAATAAGAACTCTTTAATTTTATTCGTCTACTTTAGGGCGAATAAGACGCAAATACATTTTTATCCTTTATTTGTATCGACAACATAAATGGAACAACGAGTGTATTAAATTAGAATCAAGTAACATACAGCCAACATTCTAAAGATACATATATATTTATCACCTGAAAGGGAAAAAATATATATATTAGCCATTCGAAATCATTTGAAAATTATTAAGATAATTTCACTGTAAATATTGGATGAGTTTTAACACTGCGTACAAGCGTACACATGGCACTGGTGTCATTGGTATGATTCTACGCCTATAAAGAACAGGGTGACCCTTAATAAAAGGTATTACACTGCAAGGTGTTAACACCTTTTCACCCAAACTGTAACAGTCCCAAACAGTTCACTGTTCATCGCAGCACTAGATGACAGGTTTTACAACACTACCTGCCGCCACCACAAAATGTTTCAAATCGTGCATTTGCTTCGCGTAATGTTTATAGAAGACTAGAGGATTTCCAACCAGTGTATGAGCTGAGTCTCTCAAAGTCCATATACTGAAAAAAGTTTAGCGAGGAAGTAATCTTTCTCGGATGATGAACTCCGGGTATACTATCAGGATCCGCTCTGCGAATGAAGTAGGTGAGCTTCGCCCACAGTTGTTTCAGGGATAAGTTTGATCCTGAGGTTTCGCCTTTGAAGAGCTGTCCTCCCTTGAAGTCTGAAGTTCTTCAAAGATAGACCTTTAGACACTCTACTGGGCATAGAGAGACATCTTCCTTCTGAGGGCAGATTCTCTAGGGACCACACCTTTTGGTGGGTAGCTCGTTTTTGGCGAGAAAGGTAGGATCTGGAAAAAGATTCAGTTCTCCCACTTCTGTGAACTGAATATGGCCCTCGTCTCTTGATAGGGTTACTATTTCACTAACTCTAGCCCCTGAGGCTATAGCGAACAAAAATATCACTTTTTGTGTTAGATCCTTTAGAGAGCAATCTTCACTGTTCAAGTTTGAAGCATAGTGTAAAACTTTGTCCATGCCTTTGGAATCTTGTTGAAGATTTCGTTCGACAGGTCCACCTGGAAGGTGTATAGAAGAGGTCTAGTGAAAGCTGACTTACATGTAGTTATCGTGGTGGAAGCCAAGCCTTGCTTGTGAAGGTGGATGAAGAAGGATAGGCAGAAATCCATCAAGATTTCCATCGGCTTTTTGGCTTTAACAAAGGCGACCCACTTCTTCCAAGACGATTCATATTGTCTTCTGGTTGACTTAGACTTATATTCTTTTAGAAAGTCTATACTGTCTTTTGAGATCCCAAATCTTTTCTTGACTGCTAAGGCGAGAAAATCATGAGATGAAGGTTTTGGGTTCTCTGTGATGAAGCGAAGACAGTCGACTTCTGAACCAATTGGGATAGAACTGGGTTCGGTAGAGGAAATAGCCTCAACTTCAGTTCTATCACCAGAGGGAACCAATTGCTCTTGGGCCACTTGGGGGCCACTACTGCTGCAGTTCCCTTGAAGGATCTCAGCTTATTGAGGACCTTCAGCAGGAGATTTGTTGGAGTGAACAAGTAGATGTGGGTCCATCTGTTCCAATCGAGGGACATGGCATCCGTCCCCTCTGCCTGAGGGTCCTCGTACGGGGCTACGTATCGAGGTATTTTCTTGTTGTCGCTTGTTGCGAAGAGGTCGATCTGCAGTTCTGGGATTTTTTCCAAGATGAAGGAAAATGAGTCTGCGTCTAGGGACCATTCTGACACTATCGGCTTTAGCCTGGATAGAGCGTCCGCCGTCACATTGCTGAACCCTTGTAGGTGAACTGCCGATAAGTGCCATCTTTTCTTTCTTGCCAAGCGAAAGATGGCCAACATCACGTGATTTATGTAGGGCGATCTCGAGCCTTGTTGGTTCAGACATCTCACTATCACTTCGCTGTCCAAGACCAGTCTGATGTGGGCTGATCTGTGAGGGGAGAGCTTCTTCAATGTTAGGAGGATTGCCATATCCTCCAGAATGTTGATGTGAAAGGTCTTGAACAGGGATGACCAGGTCCCTTGGGCTTTCCTTTGGTGGGAGTGACCTCCCCATCCTTCTGTCGAGGCATCCGTGTGGATGGTCACCGATGGAGGAGGTGGTTGTCAGGGAACAGTTGTTGCTAGGCTCTTGACCTTCGACCACAGCTTGAGAAGCGATCGTAGTAAGGTCGGTACCGGTCTCTGTAGATCTCTTCGAGCTCTTGATGCGTATCTTCTCCAGACTCCTGATGCATCTTTCAGCTGTGCTCTTAGCACTGGGTCTGTTACTGCTGCAAACTGGAGAGAGCCCAGTACTCTTTCCTGTTGGCATCTTGAGATCCTGTTGGATTTCAGTAGTCTCTTGACAGAACAAGCGATCTCTCTCCTCTTCTTTGATGGAATGAAAGACGAGAGACGGTGTGACTGCAAGTTCCAATGGATTCCCAGCCATTGAAACTCCTGAGCTGGAGAGGGGCGAGACTTCTTGTAGTTGATCTTGAATCCTAGATGTTCCAGGAACTGGATCACTTTCTTGGATGCGACTGAGTGGAAGGTGCCAGTAAGCATCTGCCAGGTCTATTGAGACTGTGTACGCCCCTTTCGGTAACAGGATCCTTAAGTGTTGAAGGGTTAGCATCCTGAACTTGTTGTTCTCGATGAACTCGTTGAGTGGCGACAAGTCTAGAATGACTCTGAGTTTGTCCGAGTCCTTGGGAACACAGAACAGCCTTCCCTGGAATTTGATGGACTTTGCTTTCCTGATAACCCTTCTGATCAAGAGTTCTAAGGTATATTCTTCCAGTAAGGGGGTGTAGTGTTGGAAGAACTGAGGAAATGAAGGTGGAGATTTGTTCCATTTCCATCCTAGTCCATTCTTTATTAGGCTGTGGGCCCAGGGATTGAAGGTCCAACGATCCTGAAAGTGGAGGAATCTCCCTCCTACCTGGAGCATCTCATTGCTTGGATGGTCCTGAGGGTTTGCCACCCTGACCACGTCCTCCCCTGCCTCGTGAGGGGTTTCTTGAGGAGCCCCGTCTAGATCCTCTTCCTTTCGGGTGAAAGGTAGTGGTGTGCCTCTCAAATCCTGGGTTGAAGGCTGGTGACTGAGCTACCAGCTGTTGAGGCACCACTTGGAAGGTGGTTTGTGGTTGAGCAACCACTTGGGTCATCGTGGTCATGGTGACCGTGGGATGTTGTACAGCCCGAGAAGGTAGTCGTGACTTCTTCGTCTTCCTCTTAGGTTGGGGACCAGCATCAGGGGATTTTCTCTTCGAAGAAATGCCCCACTTTTGGAGAAGATTCCTATTCTCCGTGGCGGCTTTCTCGAAGACTTCTTGGACTACTTCCTTTGGGAAGAGGTCCTTGCCCCAGATACAAGACGTAATCAGCTTCTGGGTTTGTATTTGACCGTTGCGTTGGCAAACACAAACTCCCTGCAGGGCCCCCTGGCCTTCACGAAAGCGTACAAGTCCTTGACTAAAGTGGCCATGTGCATCTTGGCCAGGACTGTGTACATGTCTGGGGTACTAGGAACGCCTGCACACATGTCCATGCAGTTCTGGAGGGAAAAAGAAGCGGCTAGCCTCCCCTTTGTCTCCTGTTCTCTTCTCAGGAGAAAATCTGACAACTTCGGGAGGTTCTCGCTGAACTGCTGTCCTGCGATGTCCGTAATTCGTTACCCCGACTTCGGCTTTCTCTGGAAGGAGTGTTCAAATGAAAGAGAAGGGGGCAAACTTTCATCCAACCGCAACAAAGCCGGCAGTCGGCAGGAATTGCGGGTGGCGGCCCAAGGGAGAACCGGAGAACACTCTAAGATAGGGAGGTCCCACGCCGGCAGACCGACCACCTATGCTATCCCATAGTTCGACTATATGCGGGAAGTGAAGCAGCACGTACTCACCCACGAAGGGACCAAGCCGAACCCACAACCTGCCGGCAAACGGTGGAGTTGTAGGACGTCGGACAGGGGTGTGATAGCTAGGCCAACACCAAAGGAGAGAGGGGGGAGGGGGCGAGGGTCCTGAGGGGGAGCGTGGGGGAAAGCGTAGCCTTCACCAACGCCCCAGGGGGGGGGGGGGTTTCTGTTCCGGAACCAGCTCTATCCCAGGTGTAGGAGACTTCATTCTCCGGCCTAGGGTAGGTTAGTTCAGAGAAGGTATAGCACTAGTGTACTGTCCTAAACTATAAAGAAACAGAATCCCCTGGCCTGCCTAACCTAGGCTAGGGAAGCCAGTCCCGAACCAGGCAAGGCAGGTGTAGGGCAGGTCGCTAGGTGACAGGGAGGAAAGGGTCAAAACCCTACCAAGTGTGGACTAGGGGGAAAGGCAGAGCCCTTCCACCTTCGCCAACCAGCAAGGCCCTAAAAGGAGAGTTCATTCACCTAGAGGGGGAGCTGGGAGCGAGCGACAGTTACTCTGAGGTTCTGTCCCAAACTCAAAGCTCATGTTCTATGGCTAGGAGTGGGGAAGAAAACCCTAATCTAACCTTACTCGAATACGATTCGAGGTAAGGAGGGCTAGGATGTAGCCTAGGCTACCTCAGAGGGAGGAGATACCTTAGGTAAGGTAACTGGGGAGGATAGGAAGTATACACGGCCCTACGTTAGGTGAGGGGCAAGGGAGTCGACTACCAAGATCACCGAGACCCTTAGTATACTTCCTCAAAGGCGAAAACATATGTGCAATCACTGAATCTTATATGTATAAATGCCTAAAATCTCCATTTCGTAAATTAAAACTAGGAACACTATTATATTATGCATGAGAGTAAACAAAAACCACCCAGGCTATCAAGTCTAGGGGCTAGGCTAGAACCCTAGCCTACGATCGGCTACCTATGCTCGCCGAAAAAGATACTATCGGCATAATATAACTAATTCCTAGCAATGAAGACTAAATAACTAATGCTGATAATTAGTTATAAGACCGTGAAGGGTTTTTCTGGCTAACTAAATAAAGCATGCGAGGCGAACAACCGCGTCAAACATGACGTCTCCGGTCAAGGCACAGCTCCGCCACAAAACACGGTATTTTAAGATAAAAAGGCGTTACTTTACGGCTGGAGCTTATTTATACAATACAAGAATATGGTACTGTACTCAACTTTCCAGAAGATTGCGACATGATGAAATACATAGCGAACAAATGGGAAAAATCAAATGGTCATATATGCTACATAAGAAGAAATGACGATGGCGCGCTCCAGCGGCGTCATCCAAGATGGCGGCCGGATGTTGACATCGCCGAGTACCAAAACAGTAATGGAGGAGGAGAACTTTGTAACAGCTCCTCCCATAACTTGCCACCATTTCCCCCTCGAAGCCTAAACGCTATGTGGGGTGCAGATAGCTATGTGGTGTGTCAACCATACGTCCCCTGTTGATATTGTAATGGGAGAATGTTATCCTTTTGGTATTTTGATTTTTTTTTCTGTGAAATTGATTCATTATCTGACTCTAATATCTTTAAAATTATCTCTGTTAGTAATATTGATTATAAAAATCATTTAAAGAAAATTTATTTCATCAATGAATGCATGTAACATTATTGCCATTCCTTTCTTATGTTTTTCTCTCTCTATCTGATACGTGGTCTTGAGTCCTTCTTTTTTTTCGTTTTGGACATACTGGCATGAGAGAAACACGTAGGAGAAGCCGAATGGGTATGCTTCCCCGTCCATTAAAGATATTTGTTTTGGGTCATTAGAGAAGACATTGACGTATCCCATTTCAAAGGGAACCAGTCTTGGAGACCTGTGATCATGTCAGTCTGGGAGATCTGTGATCTTGGACTCAGTCTGGAAGATCAAATCATGGAACAGTGTACAACATTTTGAACTGAATAAAACTAGATAAGGATCACGTCTCTCTCTCTCTCTTACACTTCGAATGTCAAGTTCACTTTTAATGAATAACAAAAATTTATGTCAGGAGGAAAAGAAAAATCCACCGTGACATATGGTGGAAGCTGTAAAGGGATTAATAACCTTATGCTATTGATTCCACTCACCCATGAGGCCTAAGTATTGCAGGTCACACTAACGTTTTTGTATATTTTCATAGAAATATTTTTTTGAGCTGTAACATCCTATTTATAAGGTATGTATAGCATGTAATTCTTAATGTCTGATATTATTTACATATTTGGGGGATTATTCTGTTTAAATGATTTTTGCTAAATTATTGTATTAAAATGGTCAGTGCTATGGATGACTCGTACACAGAACTAATAGAGTTAGAAAGCGAAGTTAAACAAACTGCAAGGGAAACACAGAATCTTACACAGTCCTATCAGGGAGTTTGGTCACAGGTAGGGGATTTAACACAGCAGGTTCAAAAAATGGACAGGGAGATGTCTAATATTCAGGGAACAATGCAGCACCTTATACAAACCCTTAATGACAATCAACCACCAGTAGTGTCTGCGCCACATACTCCACATAATCCATACAACCCTTACCCAGATACACACATCAATACAATATTAGGAACACTACCATACAGTTCCCCAATCCCTCCATGTACGAACACACAAAGCACACCACAAAGCGCATCTGCGCTCATGAATACAGTACCCCTAACACCTATAAGGGCATGGCCAACAACACAACCCTGCAATTCCAACACCACCTACACCATCCCCCATCCCTAATCCACCACCAGCCTACCCGCCTCCTCAACTTTCTGTTAATCAAACAAACCCTTTCATTATACAGCAAGGTA
The DNA here is from genome assembly GCF_036898095.1 of Palaemon carinicauda. Taxonomy (NCBI): domain Eukaryota; kingdom Metazoa; phylum Arthropoda; class Malacostraca; order Decapoda; family Palaemonidae; genus Palaemon; species Palaemon carinicauda. Next base: position 189,684 of record NW_027171794.1, on the reverse strand, counting down.
ATCAGTGTGTCACATCCAATCCTTTTATTGGATCTTTCAGTAATGCTAATCCATTCCTTTATTCAAATACTACTCCAGTAGCAGTTTCTCATGATACAGTATACCTGTTTTAAGGCCAAAAGATGTATCTCTCCTCAAACTTGCAGAGCTTAAGGGTGTAGTTGCCGACAATAGGTTGAATACTTTCTTCAGGCAAATAGAGTCATGCACAGGCTCAGATGATAAGAGGATAGAAGTTGACATGGCTAGGGCTGAACAGGATATAGCTACTTTCTTGGCCGCTGAGATACAAAAGAATGGTAATAATCTGTCTTGGAGTGAGATTAAAAGGCTCATGAAACAACAGTTTATAGGTGCAGCAACTCTTTTACAGGCATGGCAAGAGATAACTGCCATGACTTATTACTTTGATGAACCTCCTTGTTCTTTTGTTAATAAATTGCAGTGTAAAATTTCAGCTTTAACATTGAAGTTCCCCAATGATCCAATTCCAACATCAGATAAGTTCCTTAAGACAAAGATATATAAAGGCTTAAATTCACAAGTTCAAGTTAAATTAGTTGATTTCTTGGCAGACCATATACCTTTAAAGAATTTCATGGCATATGCAGAAGAAGAATATTATAGGGCTCAGGGCATAATTATTAGTAATAACAACAGAGTCTTGCCCATTTTGGGTGCTGGAAGTTCCCAGTCACCAATCCCAGTAACAAATACCCCTCCAGTAGGAACTCCATGTAATGAAATAGAGAAATTAACAAGAAAATTGGATGAGTTAAACAAGAAAATTGAGAAAAGTATCCATGACGAGACAAAATAATATTAAAAAGTACTGTGCTTTTTGCAAAGTAGCCATCCATAATCTGTCTGATTGTCCTTATAATCCACCCAAGGGAGTATGCTTTGATTGTCATCAACCAAATGTTAGGAGAGGTCATGTAGGATGTCCAGGACAATTAGGTGGAGATAGTTCACTATGACTAGGTCACGCCAGATCTCCAAGTATAAGTTTGATGGTTAATGATTGCATGATAGGAGCTTTAGTTGATACAGGTAGTTGTGCCAGTATAGTCAAGAAATCCTTTGTGGACAGTTTAGGTTTGAAGCCTGCTAAGATGAGAAATTTACCACAGTTAACGGGAGTCACAGACACAGTTGTACCGGTATTAGGATCGGTTTATTTGGGTGTTAATGTTGGCCGTAGAGTTGTTACTCATTTATTTTATATTGTGCCAGACCCACTTTTAGAAACAGAAGTCCTTTTGGGTGCAGATTTATTTGGGATTGCTTGTTTAACATGGGATCATAAGAAGGGTATCCTGGTTTGGGATAATATTACGTACCGTGTGCGGCTTCTTAAAATGAGTCCTTCCACAAAGAGAATTAGGAATCTCAAGATAGTTGAATCCTCAAATCCCAATGTAGATGAGATTAGGTTAAAGAAAAAGATTATTCTACCTCCTTCCTCAGCAGGAATATATGCAGTTAACGTTAATGAAGATGCGGATACAGTACTCCTATTGGAACCAGGAATGAAACATAGTGGTGCTATGAATGCTTTGTGCCTTAAAGTTAATAACAATAAGGAAGTCTTTATACCTCTAATAAATAGTACAAAGGGTATAGTTAAGTTAAAGATAGGAATGTTGATAGGTACTTATAAAAAGATTGATGAAAGGGACATCAGTTCAGAATCTCCCATATGTAGAAAGATTGAGATTAAGAATGAGCTTATCCCTGAAAGCATGCGTGTTGCACCAGGACAAGGATGCACTAGAGAGGAGAAATTGGAAAATTTAATTGCACAACACGATTGGTCACATCTAGATGATGAACAACAGGCCCAGTTGAAGAACATGGTAATGGAAAATCATCAAATTTTTATATTATAAAATAATGAGTTAGAAAAATTTCAGGGAGTTCAAGGGCATATTAATGTTAGTGATCCACAGCCAGTTAGGACCCCTATGTATAGATATCCTGAGAAAGCTAAGCAACTTATTGTCGATATGTTAGAAGATATGGAGGCCAAAGATATAATTGAGCCATCCACAGCTGCGTGATTAAGTCCTATAGTTTTAGTTAGGAAGCCTGATAACTCGCAAAGAATGTGCCTGGATTATAGGAAAGTTAACACACACCTCCAAACTGATATTCATCCTCTACCTAGATTAGAAGAGTTAGTTGAGTCAGCTTCCGGGAGTCAGTTTTATGCCTCGTCGGACATGAAAGAGGCTTACCACCAGGTAGAATTGGAGGAAGATAGTAGAGATTTGACAACTTTTAGTGATGGAGTCTCCCTGTATAGATTCAAGAGACTCCCCTTTGGGTTGAGTTGTAGTCCAGCCATATTTTCAAGAGTAATAGGAAATATCTTAGCTCCCTTAATAAAGAAAGGCTGGGTCAAGAATTATTTAGACGATATAGTCGTCTGGGCCCCTAGTTTGGAAGAATTAATTGGGAGATTAGGAGAGTTGTTCAAACTGTTAGGTGAAAAGGGAGAGAAGCTAAATATTAAGAAATGTCAGTTTGCTCAAGAAGAGGTCAAATTTCTGGGCCATACCATATCTAGGGATGGATGCAAACCTTGTCCGGACAACGTAAGTGCAATCAGAGATATGAGAGCTCCCACTAATGTAAAAGAAACTAGAAGATTTTTAGGTATGTGTGGGTTTTATAGGAAGCACATACACAATTTTGCTAAAATTGCTGTCCCCTTGCTAATCTCTTAAGAATGAAAGAACCATTTTGTTGGACACCTGAGTGTCGGTCTAGTTTTGAGCAGCTAAAACAACTTTTGATGACAGCTCCAGTACTGGTAAAAGCAGATATGACAAAGCCTTTTCAGTTGTTCACAGATGCTAGTCTAGACCATGTAGGTGCAGTACTGATGCAGGAGAGTGATGGTCTTTTGAAACCTGTTGGATACTTTTCAAAGAAATTGAAACCTGTCGAACAGAAGTATTCAACTACTGATAGGAAAGCTTTGGCCATAGTCTTGGCCTGTAAGCGGTTTCATCATTTTCTATGGGGTACCATGTTTACGGTTCAGACAGATCATCAGCCTCTTGTGTCCGTCTTCAAGAGAAAGACAAAGTCTCCTAGGATGAATAGATGGATTATTGAAATGCAAGATTATCGCTTTAAGGTTGTATATAGGCCAGGAAAGCTCAATGAAGTTGCTGATCAGTTAAGCAGGCCAGTTAGAGCAATTTTCCACAATAATCAAGATAATTATCTTAGGTTAGGTAAGGAAGAATTTAGAGATAAACAGGTAAGTGAAGCCAGATGGGGTGACTTGATTGCTTACTTAGAAGGAGAAAAATTACCTTGGAAGAGGTTTCCCAGAGCTTTAATTCATAATTTATACTGTATGAGGGTTTGTTGTACCTGAGTGCTGATAAGCAAGATAATAGTATTCAGTTAAGACTTGTGGTGCCTCAAGAGCTTAGGAAAGCAGCCTTAAAATTTGGTCATGAGTCTGTTGCAAGTCATTTAGGTAGGAGAAAAACTATTGACGCTTTGAAGACGTACTTCTATTGACCCTCACTTAGATCTGATGTAGTTAAATATGTTAAAGAATGTATTACATGTCAAGCTCATAAAGACAGTCCGTCCTTACAGCAAAAGTTCCATGAACTACCTTCAGTACATAAACCCTTGGAGCGTATCAGTATTGATTTGACAGACATGGTGTCTGGCGCAAATGGATACAGGTATGTTCTTACCATCATTGATCACTATTCACGCTATGTGAAGTTTTACCCACTGAGGAACAAGGCGACAGATGTTGTTAGTAAAAACTTTGAAAAGTATTTAAACGACTTTGGGGCTCCAAGGTGTGTAATTCTTGACAATGGTGCTGAATTTACCTCACAACAGTTTAGAGATCTTTGTAGAGTACACAACATAAATACTGGTTTCATCACACCATACCATCCTGAAGGTAACAGTATCTCTGAAAGGATGCACAGGACCATGAAAACTTTGTTGAATGTCATGTGTCAGGGTCATCCATATCAATGGCCAAAATATTTAGGAGAGACACAGAGAACCCTTAATTGTGCAATACATGCCACCACTGGTGAACAGCCTCACTAAGTATTTTTTAGCTGTAGGCCCTTTAGGCAAATTCTCAGGGAAGTGCCTTCAATGGATGATGAGGTGACGGACTCTGATCTCGCTCGAGCCCATGAAATAATTCAAAAGACACATGCTGAAATGGCAAGAACATTTGTCAATATTGCCAATCGAAAAAGAGTGAACAAAAAGGTGGAACTACATTCCCCAGTATGGGTAAAGAATGAGACCCAGTTACCAGGTACAAGCCGTGAATTAAATGTGAAATGGCTTGGACCATATAAAGTGATAGAAAGTGTTCGCGATGGGTCTACCTATGTGATACAAAATGTTTTCAATGACACTGTACTTGAGCGTGCTGCTGATAAACTCAAACCATTCTATGGGGATGAACAGTACTTATTGAATATGCAAGAGCACACAGAAAATGTGCCTGACATAGTAACTGAGGGAGTTCACACAAGAGGCGCTAGAAATATTGTACCTCCTTCCCGCCTCATAGAAGAGATATAGACTCTGTTAGTGAATTTTGCTGAGAGGAAAGCCTACTATATACTCTCAGTATAATTGTGAAGCAAACCTGTTCCTATACGTTTATGATACTGTACCTGTATTTTTTGTATTTTTCTTTTTTACTTTTATAATATTTTTGTAAGTTGTAGTCCAAACTCTTGAATTATTCAAAGTTGGTGAATAGATTTTTTTCTACTAGAAAAAAAAAATTGTAATAAAAATATATAATGGATCATAGAAAAATTGCCCGGATTATGAGTGTTGTAGTGGTCCCATTGATCTTGTTTTATAGTAATTAGTTCTGCTCTTGTGGTACTGGTTTTGTATAAATCAGGATGGAGTGCGCCCCTTTCTGAACGCCTTCGAGACTCGTGATGTGAGAGTCGTTTCTAACCAAGAGGTCTGGACAGTTAGGTAGTCATTAGGACACCTCAATAGCAGCCAACGTTTGCCTTCTTAAGTGGAGAGCTCTGTTGAGGTAGAGTGACATGATCTCCTGTGTAAATGGAGTCAATCTAACCGCAGCATAGGGCTAGGCAAAGCTACTAGGAAAGTTGTCCGAATGCACACCTTTAGGGTAGTGTCCCCATTAAGTGCTCCAAGATATCCATGTTTTGATTGTACAAGAGTAATCTCTTCCCTATATTGAGAGTGTTTCTGATTTTGTTGAACCGAGATCTGTATTCCACGGTAGCAAACACATGTAAAGGGTTATTCAAGACCATGATGGAATGTGGCCTGATATTAGAGTGGACATGAATCAATTTTTCCCTAAGGGAAAAGCTTTGTAATGGGAGAATGTTATCCTTTTGGTATTTTGATTTTTTTTTCTGTGAAATTGATTCATCATCCGACTCTAATATCTTTAAAATTATCTCTGTTAGTAATATTGATTATAAAAATTATTTAAAGAAAATTTATTTTATCAACGAATGCATGCAACATATTGCCATTCCCTTCTTATGTTTTTCTCTCTCTATCTGATACGTGGTCTTGAGTCCTTTTTTTTCGTTTTGGCCATACTGGCATAAGAGAAACACGTAGGAGAAGCCGAATGGGCATGCTTCCCCGTCCATTAAAGATATTTGTTTTGGGTCACTAGAGAAGACATTGACGTATCCCTTTTCAAAGGGAGCCAGTCTTGGAGACCTGTGATCATGAATCAGTCTGGGGGATCTGTGATCTTGGACTCAGTCTGGAAGATCAAATTATGGAACAGTGTACAACATTTTGAACTGAATAAAACTAGATAAGGATCACGTCTCTCTCTCTTACACGTCGAATGTCAAGTTCACTTTTGATGAATAACGAAAATTTATGTCAGGAGGAAAAGAAAAATCCACCGTGACAATATACGATATCCTAAAGGGAAACCTTATGGGTACTCGCGCCAGAAGTTAGAATTCTGTGAAACCTTTAGTTTAATTCTCAGGGAATATCTACTGTAGTCATATATACCCTTAGGAAGCTACTGAAGGAACCTTCCATCAGGATGACATGGCTTGAGCCCAAAAAAAACCAATACTTGATGGCGTTTCCCCTTTGACATATTCTTGATGAATTTTGTCTAACCCTGTTACACTTTCATTTGGCAACTCTTTGATGCACTCTTCTAGCTCGGCCATTGAGAATAATTTGTTGTAATCCTGAAGTTCATTAATGTGTTTTGCTATTTCAACCCATTCAATCATTTCCCTCTCTGACTCTAAGACAATTGTCACACACAAATTTTTCCCAAAGGCTTCTGCTAGCAATTCTGCCTTTTCTATCGGATCGAAAATCGATTTGTTTTCCCCATTAGTTAGTGGATGGTCATTTCTAACTGGAATTCCCTTAATCCTATTAATAGTGTTCCAAACTTCTTTCTAAGGTGTATTCATATTCATTTTATCTGTGTAATTACCCCCAAGAAATTATTTTTGTAACTTTATTACATTTCTTCACTACTGATTCTTTTTTGCGAAAGTCGATTTTATTGCAAGTGGTTGGGTGTTTGGTGAACAGCCTTCTCGCTCGTCGCCTCTCTCCCACTGCCTTACTGCATTTCTCGTCCCACCATGGCTTATTATATTTAATACTTACCTTCTCATTAGTTTGTCTGATATTCTTTTCACTAGATTTGATCATTCTATTGCTAAAATCTTGTATTTCACCATCCAGTTCCAATGTATTTGCCACTGTTGAAAATATCCCTGTAATAGGATTTAGTCTTGTAGGTAGTCCCGGTGGAGTAATTAGTACTAAATTGTCGTTTTCATTAAATACTTCCACTATCCTTTTCCCGCTGTTGTTTATTTTGTTTACAACGATATTAGGTTCCCACAAGGAGTGATGAGCGTTAAAATCCCCTACTACTGTACTATAAAATTTCTCCCCGTTTTCTCTATGTAATAAACAAATTCCTCTATAGTCAACCTGTCACTAGGGTTATACGCATTTATTATACCTGAATTACCTCTCTTGAGTTTGACATTGAAGTGTTGAACTTCCATATTACCATTTGGATATTCTGTGGTGTTTCCCACTACATAACAAACGTCACGTCTAATAAGGATCATTACAACCCCATTCTTTGACCTACTCTGTCTTTCCTTAGAACTCTATAGTTTATTAACTTTACCTGTTGATCTTCTTTCAAAAACGTTTCACATACACAACAAACATGTGGTTTGACACTGTACAACATCAGTTTTAATTTCGACAGATTATTACACACACCCCTCGCATTCCATTGAATTATAGACAATTTTGACATATTAATATCCATTTTTACTTGCTATTGGTTTTTCCCTTATGCGTAAATCCTTTCTAAGATTTTCCAATTCCCCATCGTCAACAGTTACGCCAAACGTTACTAGCATTTCCCTTCTAACATTTTCATCCATTAATATTAAATGACTATCAGAAGTTTCCTTATTGGCCAAAATTCTTTGTAATACACAGATGAATCTGTATAACTTTATTATATCTTTCGAGTCCATTTTGTTTTTAGTTTTAGAACTTTCTTTGTGTTCAGTTTCCTTTCATTCAGTTTGACAGCTTTTATCGTTCGTTTTTATTTTCTGCCTTTTCACAATTTCAGCATAATTTCTCTTGAAAGTTTCGTCTCTTATTTGTTTAGTACTAAGATTTGAACTTAACATGTCACCCTTCGTCTCTGTTTCTGTTGTTTTATTACTTATCTGGTCATATTTTCATGACCCCGTACATTTTCCCTCTCCCACTTATTATATTTGACTTTAGCTTGGTCATAAGGTACATTTTCCAATGTTTTTACTCTGTATTCTTTGGGCTTCTCTAGCTACTTCACAACCCCTATAACTAGCGACATGCTTCCCCAGAGCAATTTGTGTACTTTAATTGGTCCTTGTTTAGGCCTTTACTGCACTCTTTGGCCATATGGTCTCCCCCGCATTTTACACATTTATTTATTTTTTATTTACAATCGTCTTGATGGTGACCAAACCTCTGACATTTGAAACACTGAATGACCTTTGGTATAAACGGCCTAACTTCCAGTATTCTGTTTCTAAATTTTATTTTCTCTGGCATCTCATTTCCCTCAAATGTAATCTTTACACATTTAGCTTTTACTCCATCCTCTCTCTTACCTCTCCACATCCTTCCTATTTTGCTAACCTTAATATCCTGATCCGCCAAATATTCCTTAATTTCCTCCTCTTCTATTTCCTCATAGATTGGTCCTAGTACCCCTACTTTCCTAGTATCTCCTATTGGATGTCGACATTTTACCCGATATGTGTCTTCTTGAGGACTAAAAGTTGTTAGAGTCAATAAATCATTTATGTCTTCCTTTTCATTAAAAACTGCTCCTATATGTTTTTTTAGTTTCATTGGTTTTATAGTCCACCACGTTTTTCTGTGTAAACGGCGACTGCCTTAAATATCTCTCCACCTTAATAGGGTTCCGAAGTAGTCTCACTGATTTTCCTTCTGTATCTAAAAATTGCATGATTATTACCTTACCTTCTACTTTATGTTCTAGCCTATTATTTTTTCTATCTTGATCTAACTGATTTGTTACATGTTTTTCTGTGCTACTTGTGGCTGTTAATTTTGTAAGAGGAACATCCCTTGTAGTTGTCAGCCTTTTTATTTTGTCCACTCGACCAACTCTACTTCCAACCTGGTATTGAATTTCTCCCACGGAACTATCACTTTTCTCTTGTTCTCTTTTCCTTCTTCTAGAATTTCTACTTTCTATTTTAGTCCAGTCGTAATCCATTTCTCGGTTACACTCAATATCCGAGGCCATAGTCAAAAGGTCATTATCCTAGTCGGTCAAATCCATCATGGGTCGCCTTAACCTAGGCAAACCTAGGATAAGGTTGCTGACCTCTCTATTAATTCTTATATTATTCGAAAATAATAGAATACTCTTACTTTATTCTTGTGGTCTGCAGAAGTCGGCCTTGTCAGAGGTCCTAGAGTCTGTTCCAGGAATATAACGAAAATACCAAGAATTCAAAACACTTTACTCAGGGAACACTTCATACATACGTCCACACTAGACGGCTCATAATTACTTGTCTGCAAGTTGCAGCGCTTTGCACCAACTACACTTCATCTAGTAGTGTGCCCACAATCACGGTGTTTTTGAGAGAGCAACGAGGAACCTGGATGAATGTACGTAGACTATTCTTAATGCACATGGAAAATGTAGAGGAAAATGGACTGGAAAGGAAAATTGAAAATGTACTGTAATAGGTTATGGAATAATTAGAAAAGATGACGAGGAAGGAGTTAAAAGGATCCACATAGATGAAGTAAAAGTATTAACACCATACAAAATAACAGATGAAATTATTACACCGATCACAGTAGCATCATAATTGAAAGAACTGGCAAACGGATACTAACCTGGATAATCAGAAGAGAAGAATCCTGGAATTGAAAAGATTTAAAGAAGCGACTGAAGCTGCAGGATTATTGAAAATCATCCAAGGAAGGGGTACGATAAAGTAAAATGGCAACTGAAATTAAAAGAAGAAAAGAAAGTAGAGATGACCAACAGAGGTGTGTGGATAGTAATGACAGAAGAGATTGCATAAGAGAACTTGTCACTAGGGACCCAGTAATAGTTATGAAAACAAGATTGAATATTATAGAATTAAAAGGAAATTATAAAAAAAAATAATAAAGATAGGCTTTGTGTGTTGTGTAGTGAGGCAGATGATACACCGGAACATATGTTTTGCTGTAATTAATTAAGAAAATTTAGAAGCAATGACACAGAATTAGGGAATTTAGAAACATGAACTAAAGATGTTGCCCAATATCCTAGATAGGCTATGGAAGTTAGAAGTAAAAGTATGCAAGTTGTTGTTCTAGTAGTGTGCCCACAATTATCTGTGTGTTGTGTAGAGAGCAACGAGGAACCTGGAAGATTTTCTTATAACTGTTGTGTTTGGTTTTACTATATTACTATACAAAGTATAAACTTAGGAAGCATTGCACTTATCTATTAATTGATAGACTTATTTTGCGGAGTGACCAAAGTAACTAGGGAACCACGAACATTATTGATATACACGGAGATTTAACACAAATTGAGGTAATTATATGATAATTTATTCTACGCCAAATAAGAAAAAAGAAAGATAAAAACGTAATCTTCCAGTTGGTTATCTTTTGTTTCATGTATTAATGACAATTATTGTTTCTGCAAACCAGTTGTTTATGTTTCCCCTTCCTTCCTATATGAGACTCAATAATTAACCACACCAAAACCTTTTGGAAAATACATAATATGTGTGTATCAGATGGAGAAAACAAATTGAGGGAAAAACTTGGAATTATCGTAACTAAATCACAGCAACCAAACTTGACCTAACCTAAACTAGGGGTTCCCCTTACCCTAAATGACATACTGCAATATAACACTTTGCCCAATGAAACATTGTTTCATTTCCACTATTCTGAAATACCTTTGTAAGTTTATTTACTCCGGTCAATAATATCAAATTTTACACATTTCCCATCCAACTACATACACTCTGGTGTGAAATTAAGTATCATGTAGTTTCCAAAATGGATATTTTATGAATAGAACTTCCCTGGCAGTTATATATACATAGCTAATAATCTCTATTTCGGCAGAATTTTTCTAAACGTGGCAACCGCCTTGTGGTGGTTGGGTGGTAACATCCGTTAAAGGGTGGTAGGAGGAATCATTCCCGTTTTCTGTTCTTCAGTTCATCTCTGCCGGCCGGATCGACAACACGTTGGTCCGTCATTAAGAGTTTTTCTTCGCTTTCCCTGTATCGGTGTACCAGTCTGCTCTTTGGTGAAGTACTCAGATTTGGGGTTTTGGCAATCGTGTTTTTTGTTATCTCTTTGCTTTTTTGCTGTTTTCATTATGAGTGAAAAAAGTCATTACCGTGTCTGTGTGAATGAGGAATGTAAGGTGAGACTACCGAAAATGGCGGTAGACCCTCACACCATGTGTTTGAATTGTAGGGGTTTTGTTTGTGCCCTTAATAATAGGTGCAGGGAATGTAAAGTTTTGGATGAAAAGGATTGGTTGATTATGAAGCGCTATGTGCGTAAACTAGAGCTCGATAGAGTTAGGAGAGCTTCTAGGTCTAAGTCTAAGTCTGTTAGTGGTAAGGAAGACGAACTTAGTGTAGATTTATCGGTAAAGTTTTAGATTCAACCAAATTGGGAAATGTATTATATTAATATATTTTCCTAGTAAAGCACGTGATAACAAAAAACTTTCTCTCAATACATTATTGACGCTGATGTCTACTTACAGAGATAATTATTCAGTTATTGTAGGTCTGCATTTTATTTCTAAGTGTTCTGTATACCTTTACGCTGCCACGGGACCTAGCTCTTGTTCGTTTGTATGTCTGTTTTCATCTTACTTGGCTCCGCCCCATTGCGTAATGTGACAATATTTTCTTGAATGCGCATTTGCTCCTCCCACTAATGTCGCTCCTCCAATCTAAATACTACTGGGTTCTTTTCAAGGGTTATTATTGGACGATTCATTGGTCTCTCAGTCTTGTTTCAAGGATCTGTTTTTCGTGCAATATAACATTGTAAACGATAGTATTTTGTTTTTTTCCCTATTTCATTATGGGAGAAACCCGTGATTGTCGTTTGTTTTCGGTTTTCAAAACTTCCGGTTTCTATATTTTCAGCACACGTCACTTAACTGTCATGGATCCTCCGGTACGGTTGTGTGAAATATGTCGTTATTCCTATTTTGATGTGATCGGCCGATTTCATGGGAATTATAATGGAACTCCTGAAGTAGTGAATTGTTTTCTAAGGGAGCATTCCGTATTACCTTTAAGTGTCCAGTGTGGTAAATGTGATTCGCCTTTTAATCAGAGGCTGAACGTATTCCAGTACTTGATGATTCAGAAGAGGGTCAACCACAACCTTCCACATCTTCATCGTCATCTTCCGTTTAAGGTAAGAAGTGATTTAACAAAATATATATATTCAAATTTACCCCGGTAGGGGTACAGGGCCCCTAGGTTAGGTTAGGTGGGTTTGTTAGGTTCTGTGGTGCCCTGAAAATTACTGTGGCCTTAAGGGGGGGTCGCAGGGGGGGCGAAGCCCCCCCCCGGTAGGGGTACAGGGCCCCTAGGTTAGGTTAGGTGGGTTTGTTAGGTTCTGTGGTGCCTTGAAAATTACTGTGGCCATAAGGGGGGGTCGCAGGGGGGGCGAAGCCCCCCCCGGTAGGGGTACAGGGCCCCTAGGTTAGGTTAGGTGGGTTTGTTAGGTTCTGTGGTGCCCTGAAAATTACTGTGGCTTTAAGGGGGGGTCGCTGGGTGGCCCTACCCCCCTCCCCCCGGTAGGCCTAGTTAGGGGTATGGGGGAGGGGTGCTGGAACATTAATTATTCATTTATTGCAAATATCATTCAATGCCCCAACACCCTCCCCCCCCTTCCCCCACCCAAAACCCCGGTTCCCAAAGGGTGTCCCCCATAATTGGTGGGATGAACTAGGGTATACATAGTAAATCTCTAAATCGGTTGGTTTGCAGTCAAAATAAACGTTAAATTCATTGAAACCACACTATTTCTGATGCAACAAATATATTTTTATTGCATTTTTCCAAATTTGGCTGAAACTAAAAATTTACCGATTTATCTTTTGAACCTATAATTGATTCCTCTTTGGAAGTTGATCCTTCCCTTGAGTTAGTAACTCCTGCACCTCCTACAGGATCCGTATCTGCGGATGACCCTCGGTACGCTAGCCTGGCTGCCGAGTTGAAGGCCATTAAAAAACAACTGGAGGCCTTTAAAGGTAAGGATAGTGAAAGTGCTTGTGTTAGTGCAGTGGAGGTGGCGACTGACCGAACCTGTCATTACCCTAGGCCTAGACCTCTACCAAGCTCCCAGGACCAAGGGAGAAGGTACGTCGATGACCGAAAGGGGGTGAGAGGTATGTACCCTCGGTCAGCCGTCGCCTCAAACAGCCCTGTTGCCGATTCCCAGGCTGTTCTTGACCGTCACGGAAAAGACGTGTCGGATGTGTTAATTTATTCTCCGAATTCGTCCAGACGTATATGGAAGTTTGAAGCGTCAAGACTTACTAAGAGGAGATGGAACCGCGACGAACTGTCTCGTTCTTTCTCTCCCGGTTCTAGCAGTTATGAACCTTGTCCGTCGGAGGATGATTTCGACTCCGTGCCTGTGTAAAGAGGGAAGCCTAAGCCTACTGCCGAAGATCCTCCCCCTTCTACGAGTGTTATTCGTCAGCCCTCCCCTTCGGGGCCGCAAGACCCAGCTGATGTTGCTAAATCCTTTATGTCTGTCATGCAGGAACAACTTTTTACGTTAGTGCAAGCATTTAGCCGCCCTCACGCCCAGTCTGATAGACGTAAAGACGACTCGTTACCTATTAAGAAGTCTGCTTCTAAGAGAGAACGGAGTTCTTCTCTAAAGAAAACTTCTCCCTCTCTACTCCAGGATGAGGAATGTGTGCTTTCGCAAGGCGATACTTCTTCTCGATACCAGGACGATACAGTTTCTCGTTCTCGATACCGAGACGATACTTTATCGAACGATACTGCTTCTCGTTCTCGATGCCAGGACGATACCGCCTCCCGTTCACGATACCAGGACGATACCTCCTCTCGTTCGCTTCGCCACGACGATACCTCCTCTTGTTCACTACGCCAGGACGATACCTCCTCTCGTTCACAACGATACCGACCCTAGTTCTCGACACCTGGACGATACCGCCTCTCGTTCACGACGCCATGACGATACCGCCTCTTGTTCTCGACGCCAGGACGATACCGCCTCTCGCTCTCGGCACCAGAACGATACTGCCTCTCGTTCTCAGTGCCAGGGCGATACCAGCCTGCCTCTTCGGGACGATACTGCCTCTCGTTCCAAGGATTCTCCTAGCGCTGGGCTCCAGGATGCAACCCGTCTTTTGCAGAATGATTCCTTTGATTTGCCCTTGTCGGGTTCTAAGGAACCTTCTTCTCGTTCGAAGGATGTTGCAGATGTGGATCAGGACCTCGAGGAGGTTTCTGATGACGATGATAATCCTGCCGACGCTGCTGGAGATTACAAAGTTCTCTCTCGCTCCCTTCTTGAACTTTTTGGAGAGGAATTCCAACCTGCTGCCCCTCAATCTCCTCAATCCCAATTTAACAGAAAGAAGGCCAAGAAACAGTCGGCCTTCATCAAGATGAAACCGTCGATTTCCGCAAAGAAGACTCTTGCAAAGATTGATGACTGGATGAAGGAGCGGAGACAAGCGGTTAAGACTTCCTTCTCTTTTCCACCAGCTCGTCTTGCTTCAAAAGCGGGTACATTATGTGGTATGCAACTGGGGAACCTTTGGGTCTGGGAGTGCCTTCCTCCTCCAAGGGTGACTTCTCTGGCTTAGTGGACTCTGCTAGAAGGCATGCTCTCAACTCAGCCAAGGTCATGTGGTCGATGTCGGAGCTGGATCATCTCGTCAAAGGTATTTTTAGAGCCTTTGAGGTTTTTAGTTTTCTAGACTGGTCGCTTGGGACTCTGGCAAGGAAAACTGACCAGATGGAAGGAACTAGGGACCTTACCAGTATTATGTCCTGTATGGATAAGGCCCTCAGAGATGGGGCAAATGAGTTGGCTGCTCTGTTCTCAGCTGGGGTCCTAAAGAAGAGAGCCCTGATTTGCTCTTTTGCTTCAAGGTCTGTTACCATTGCGCAAAAGTCTGAGCTTCTTTACGCCTCCCTGTCTCAACATCTTTTTCCCCGAGTCCCTGGTTAAAGATATTACGCTTTCTCTGGCCCAAAAAGCCACCCAAGACCTTTTATCTCGTTCTGCTCGTAAGCCCTTGGCAGTCACTCCTTCTTCGAAGCGGGAGGAAAAGAGATTCCAGCAGCCCTTTCGGGGCAGGACTACTTCTTCAAGACCAGATTTTAGAGGAAGAAGGCAAGAATCAGGACCAAGATCTACCAGGGGTTCGTTCAGACCTCGCTCCAGAAAATGAAGTTCGTCTCCTCCAGACAGTAGGCGCAAGACTGTCAGGTTTTTGGCAGTCTTGGAAGAGGAGAGGGGCAGACACCTGGTCCCTCTCAGTCATCAAGGAAGGATACAAGATCCCCTTTCTGAAGAAACCTCCTCTCGCAGATGCTTCGCTGGCCTTAGTAGCCCGGTACACAGATCCGGGGAAACAGAAGGCCCTAATAGGCTTAGTCGACCAAATGCTAGACAAGGGAGCGATAGAACCAGTTTGGGATCTATCCTCCCCAGGCTTTTACAATCGCCTGTTTCTGGTCCCCAAGAACTCGGGCGGATGGAGACCAGTCCTGGATGTCAGCTCTCTCAACGTCTTTGTGGAGAAGACAAAGTTTTCCATGGAGACGACTCAGTCGGTGTTGGCATCAGTACGTCCAGGGGACTGGATGGTGTTCCTCGACTTGCAGGACACGTATTTCCATGTCCCCATCCATCCGACTTCAAGGAAGTACCTGAGATTTGTAATGCAGGGCAAGTGCTTCCAATTCAGAGCTCTTTGCTTCGGTCTCAGCACGGCTCCTCAAGTCTTCACCAGGATAATGACGAATGTGTCAGGCTGGCTGCATCAGGAAGGGATAAGGATATCCTTCTATCTGGACGATTGGCTGATTAGTTCACGATCGAGGGAGAAATGTCTGGAGGATTTACGGAAGACTTTTATGATGCCTCAAGATCTAGGCCTGGTCATCAACAGGGAGAAGTCTCAGATCAGACCGAATCAGACTATTCTCTATTTGGGGATAGTTCTGAATTCAGTTCTTTTTCGGGCTTCTCCCTCACAGGAAAGACAGACCAAGTGTCTCGTAAAAGTCAGAACTTTCCTGGACAAGAAGAGGTGCTCAGCGAAGGAGTGGATGAGTTTGCTGGGGACTCTATCCTCCCTCGAACAGTTTGTCTCTCTGGAGAGACTCCATCTAAGGCCTCTTCAGCACTTTCTTTCGAAGACGTGGAACAGAAAGACGCAGGAAGACTCCTTTTCCTTCCCCATTCCAACAGAAGTCAAGAATCTTCTGAAGTGGTGGCTGGATCCAGCCTTGTTAGGGGAAGGAATCTCCTTACACAAGAAGAACCCAGACCTAGTGTTGTTTTCAGAGACATCAGAGTCAGGTTTGGGGGCAACACTAGGAAGCAAGGAGGTCTCAGGCTATTGGGAAGGAATTCAGCTGGGATGGCACATCAACAACAAGGAGCTGATGGCCATTTTTCTGGAGCTAAAGGCCTTCAAAGACTTGGTGTCTGGGAAGATTGTGGAGGTCAACTCAGACAACACCACAGCTCTTGCTTACATCAGGAAGCAAGGAGGGACTCACTCTCTGTCTCTGTTCGAGACAGCAAGGGAGCTCCTTCTTTGGGCGAAGGAGAACAAGATAAGTCTGCTGACGAGGTTTGTTCAGGGACAGAGAAATGTGAGGGCGGACATGCTCAGCAGGAAAGGGCAGGTCCTTCCCACAGAATGGACCCTCAACCAATAGGTCTGTCAGAGTCTCTGGAGGCTGTGGGGGAGACCCCTCATCGATCTTTTCGCCTCCAACTTATCCAAGAGGATCCCCATCTATTGCTCCCTGGTTCCAGACAAGGAGGCAATAGCAGTAGACGCTTTTATGATGGATTGGACGGGGATGGACACATATGCCTTTCCCCCGTTCAAGATCATCAATCTGGTAGTCAGGAAATTCGCTCTCCTCGATTCGGGACGAATGATCCTGATAGCTCCGTTCTGGCCGATGAGGGAATGGTTCACGGAGGTGGTGGACTTGTTGATGGATTTTCCAAGAATCCTCCCTGCAAGTCCAAATCTGCTCAGACAACCCCACTTCGAGAGGTATCATCAAAACCCCCTCGCTCTCAATCTGACTGCCTTCAGACTATCGAGAAGCTCGTCAGATCGAGAGGATTTTCAGCGCAAGCTGCGAAAGCTATCGCCAGAGCGAGGAGGGTCTCTTCACAGAGGGTCTACCAGTCCAAGTGGGAGACTTTTAGGGCTTGGTGTAGGAAGCACAAGATTTCCTCATCCACTACCTCTGTGAGCCAGATTGCGGATTTCTTGTTGTACCTCAGGCAGGACGCTCAGCTGGCTGTGTCCACTATCAAGGGATACAAAAGTATGCTCGCTTCTGTCTGTCGGCATAGAGGCTTGGACTTGTCTCGCGATAAGGACTTACATGACCTCTTGAAGTCTTTTGAGACAACCAAGCAGGTCCAGTTAAAGCCCCCTTCTTGGAACCTTGATGTGGTTCTTAAATTTCTGTGCACCAAGAGATTTGAGCCCATCTCACAGGCTCCCCTTAGGGAGGTTACGAAGAAACCCTCTTCCTTTTGGCCTTAGCAACAGCTAAAAGAGTCAGTGAAGTCCATGCAATTGAAAAGCAGGTAGGCTTTAATCTGAATGGGGCAGTTTGTGCCTTAAGATTAGACTTTATCGCTAAGAACGAGAACCCTTCTAAGCCCTGGCCAAGGAAGGACCTTTGAGGTTCCTAACTTGACCAACCTAGTGGGTCAAGAGCAAGAGAGGCTTCTCTGTCCAGTACGAGGCCTACTTGTCTCGCACGAAAAATGTGAGAGGCTCTTCTAGCTCCCTGTGGTGTTCTGTGAAAGATCCTCAGAAGCCCCTTTCCAAGAACGCTTTGTCTTTTTTCCTGAGGGAAGTTATAAGAGAAGCGCATCTCTTGTGTGAGGAGGAACACTTCGGACTTTTAAAAGTGCAGGCTCACGAAGTGAGAGCCATTGCGACCTCGCTTGCTTACCGCAAGAACGTGTCGGTCCGTCAAATTATGGATGCAACATTCTGGAGGAGCAACTCTGTGTTCGCCTCTCATTACTTCAGAGAGGTGAGAGTGGATTATGAGAAATGCTATACCTTGGGCCCATACGTAGCTACGGCTTCTGTATTAGGCAAAGGAGTTACTACCTCCCCTCAACCCTAGTTTTGTATACTTGTGCGTAGGTTGGTGTTTTTATTGGTTGTCTGAGGACTTCGACTTGTGTACAGTCCCCTCAGTCTAGTTAGATAATTTTTGTCTACTTTGCAAAAGTTAGGTGGTTGGTTTTGGTAAGGTTGCAGTTTTTATTTTGGGCAATAGGTAGTCCTGAAGTCTAGTCAGATTGTTGGTCTCACCCCGTTGACAGACTCGATTGAGTGTTTTCAGCACTGCAGGTCACATCCTGGCTGACACTCCTAAGGGAAAGCGACTCAAGAGGCAGGAACCTTTGAAGTCAGCTACCTTAGCAGGTAAGGAATTAAGGTGTTTATTTATCCTACAGCTTTTTTGGTTGTTTCCCCAACGATGTTTACTGTCTATCACCCTCCTCCAAGTGTGTTAATCAGCTATGTATATATAACTGCCAGGTAAGTTCTATTCATAAAAATGGAGTTTTTATGATAAAACAAAGTTGTTCCGTAACCGAAATACAAACCACGCTATTTACAAAGGGTTATTACTTTACTTTTAGCGTAGCTGAAATGGCGAGCCATTAGAATTTAACGAGGGTGTATTACCCCCGCGCTAGTTAGCGGGGGGGTAGGGGAGTGGTAGCTAGCTACCCCTCCTCCCCCTCACACACAGGTGAATACTCACTTTCACTTTTGGCTCGGACTGTGACAGACGTCTCTGTCTTGGTCCTCGCTTGGCAGCCATTGTCTGTTTTGTCTTTACTTATTCGCTTACTTTTCTTTTACTCAATATATATGTAAACATGTTTTCATGTTTGTATATATATTTGAGTATAGAAATAAGTAAGTTTCCTTTTCAGATGTGTGTGTGTAGTGTACGATATCTACGTGGAGGCCTCGGCAGTTAGGCCACCACGGCCTAATTTTATGGGTTGCGATCGAGTTTGACTTCGGTCTTTCTCTCTCTCTCTCTCTCTTGAGGTCGTTCACCCTTTTACTATGTTTTACTACGCCCTTGTAGCTTCCTTCCCGTGTGGGTGGGGTTGCTACGCCGTACATTTTGTCTCAATTAGTTTATGAATCTAATTGTAGTTGTTAATTTTTCAGCTTGTAGAACGATTCCTTTCGGGGTTTTCGTTTTTTTCTTTAGTGTTCATTCATTTTTAAATTACATAATTACATAGTTACATAATTATAATTGTTATAATTCTGTTTTGGTTACAGCTCTCCTTCCGCGAGTGTAAGTGGTTGTGAGGGCACGTGCCTGTTGTGTAATTCTTGTTCCTTTTCCTCGGGATTCCTCTTCGGAGCCTTCCCGGGGGAATGAATGTGTACTAATATTATTTGTTTTATTTTTTTACAGTTACCGATCTAGTTCGTTTCTGTAATATAGCAACGGTGTGAGCTGTCTGGTTGAGTCCTGGGGATTCGGCTGTTGCTGCCTCCCCCCTTGTATTGTCGTCAGGGGCGTGTCTCCTTCTACTGGTAGTACTCCCGTGTCGACGGACAGCTCTCCAGTTCATTTTAGAACAGTCAGGAGGCTTGCCTCCTTGGGCGGATAACTTTCCTTCCGAGGGAAGTTTTTTCCTGTCCAGGCTTGAGCTTTTCCTCTTTTGGGGGGTTCTTCTCTTGCCTTTTTTTCGTGCGACTATGCTCTTGGTGCTGAGCGGTCGCACCTGCAGTTTCGCTCAAGGGGCTGGGCAACTGCAGGAGCTCCTCTTCGGAGGATTGCCCCTTTTAGGTCACTGGCTGACCAGTCTCTTCCACGAAGTGTTTCTCTTTCGTTCGCGAGAGAGTACACTCATAGAGACTCCTCTTCGGAGGTTTCTTCTGTTGCTGTTGCTGTTGGCCTCCCTCGCCGTAAGGCCCTCCGTCCGCCTCGTCGTAAGGGCCTCTCATCTCCCTATAAGGGTGCTTGAGGCGCCTTTTTGAATCTCCGTTTGCAGCCTACAACTTCTTTTTCTCGATCTTCCGTCTTGGTGCAGATGGACAGCAGTCTAATCTCGTCTTCCGACGGGCAACGGTCTTCCCGACGGACAACGGTCTTCCCGACGGACAGCGGTCTTCCGAGGGACATCAGTCTCCCGGCGGACAACGATCCCTTCGGGGCAAAGGGTTGCCCCCACGGGGGTTCTTCCCTTGCGTGTCAGGGTTTCCCTGCGCGCCCTTCTGTTCGTCAGCGCTCTCCTGTTCGTCAGCGCTTTCAAGATGATCTTCCCTGCGGTTCCTGTTACGTGCCCTGTGCGCCCACGTTCGCCCTCGCGATCTAGAACTTCGGTTCAGGTCGGGGTCAAGGACTCTTCTTTACGCAGGCTTCCACGCGTAGCCTTCTGCTCGTCAGCGATCATCAGCTCGTCAGCGATCATCAGCTCGCCAGCGATCGTCAGCTCGTCAGCGATCATCAGCTCGCCAGCGATCTCCGGATCGCCCACGTGTGTTACAGCTGGCACGCCAACGTTCTCCAACACTTCTGAAGGAACATGGTTCGCCAGCTACTAGCTCAACTGCGGATGCTGATCGCCATCGCGCGACCCTCAACTGCAGATGCTGATCGCCATCGCGCGACCCTCAACTGCGGATGCTGATCGCCATCGCGCGACCCTCAACTGCGGATGCTGATCGCCATCGCGCGACCCTCAACTGCAGATGCTGATCGCCATCGCGCGACCCTCAACTGCGGATGCTGATCGCCATCGCACGACCCTCAACTGCGGATGCTGATCGCCATCGCGCGACCCTCAACTGCGGATGCTGATCGCCATCGCGCGACCCTCAACTGCGCGCCATCGCACAACCCTGAACGATTGCCCGCTTACGCATGCTGCTCCTCATCGCACCACCCTGAACGATCGCCCTCCTGCAGATGCTGATCACCATCGCACCCTTTCACGCGATCATTCACCTGCGCATGCTGCTCGCCATCACACAACCCTGAACGATTGCCCGCTTACGCATGCTGCTCCTCATCGCACAACCCTGAACGATCGCCCTCTTGCGGATGCTGATCACCATCGCACCCTTTCACGCGATCATTCACCTGCGCATGCTGCTTGCCATCGCACAACCCTGAACGATTGCCCGCTTACGCATGCTGCTCCTCATCGCACCACCCTGAACGATCGCCCTCCTGCAGATGCTGATCACCATCGCACCCTTTCACGCGATCATTCACCTGCGCATGCTGCTCGCCATCGCACAACCCTGCACGATTGCCCGCTTACGCATGCTGCTCCTCATCGCACAACCCTGAACGCTCGCCCTCTTGCGGATGCTGATCACCATCGCACCCTATCACGCGATCATTCACCTACACATGCTGCTCGCCATCGCTTACCGCCAGCGATCTTCTTCACCTACGCGGCAGCACGATCCCTCGCCGTCACGCCCATTCGCCCGCGCGATCGCTCGCCTGCGCGCCCGCGCGATCGCTCGCCTGCGCGCCCGCGCGATCGCTCGCCTGCGCGCCCTCGCGACCGCTCGCCTGCGCGCCCGCGCGACCACTCGCCTGTGCGCCCGCGCGACCATTCGCCTTTGCGCGACCGTTCGCCCTCGCGCGACCATAGTTCGCGGCGAATTCCACAGCCGGTGGTAGCAGCAGGGACGCCTGCTCCTAGGCGGCACTCGGGATCACCTCCATCCAAGCACAGGTTGGTAGTGCAGGACGAAGACAGGTCAGTACAGCATTCTTCCCACCTTCTTTTCAGGCAGGAACCGTCGTGTCCTCTCCAAAGGATCGCCCGATCCCTTTCACCTTAGCGAGGATTTCGGACTCTGTGTCCTTGGAGCAGCAGACATGGTTTGATCCGCTGGCACGGGCGTTAATGAGGGTTATGAAACCAGCACTCACCGGCCAGGGTAACAAACCAGCGGCTGTCTCTCCTACGCTGAAGAGAAAGAGAGGAGTGGACTTCGTGGTGACTTCCCCCAGGGCGAAGTTGGTTCCCAAGAGGTCGGTCTCGAGGGTCCCCACTCCTGCACGAGTACTCTCTCCTTCTCCCGCCCTGGAAGGATTTTTGGCGGGGGGGCTTTCCGTTGAAGATTTCTCCATCGGACAAGGGGTGACTGCTTACCTCTTCCTCTGGGAGCTTACCAGGTTCTTTCCCTCCTCGGTTACGGCCCGAGGTTTGGTTCAAGGAAGCTACAGGAAGATCAAGGGTACTTTCCTCCTCTCGAGCTCAGGCACCTTGGCCTTTCGTCGTTAAGTATCTACTTGCGGACAAGCTCGATGTTGTACCATCTGGACGCACTGACTGAAGGCTTCCTTCGGGTGTCTCATCTGTGGAGGTCAACGACCTCAGACACCCTTCCATCCTTGAGAAGAGTTTTGTCTTTGCCCAAGGACAGAGACTTAAACATCTGCTGTGCGGAGTAAATCGACTTCCGGTTTCACTCCTCCAAGGCGCTTTCTTCCAGACTCTGCAGGGCTCCAGCTCCCTTTTCTTTCAACCACGTCGGCCTAAGTTATCGGCTACGACAACTGGGACAAGGTGTCCAATTGCAGTTTCCTCCTGTCAGGAACAGATGGCACGGGAGACTCCCCCGGGGGGGGGGCATAGTCCTAAAAGGAGTTCACGAACTCTAGGATTGCAGGTTTTTTCGCTGGGAGGATGCTTAAGGTTACTCATCCGAATGACAGCTTCCCGATGCCCATTCCCGCACAATCTCTGTGAGTAGCCAAGGATATCGCGCCTGCCGTCTCTGTCAGCGAATTCAGTGTCTCTGAACCTCTATGCCATAGCATCAGCAGAGTTGCCCGGTTGGGCAGAATGATCCATACCTTAGGCGAAGGTCTTCCTTAGGATCATCGACGGCTTCACCCCCGGCCCCCTCAGTCGATCCTTTCTTGTAAGGAAGGATCTGAGAGGGGATGTCCATAGTCGACCTCTCAGCCCTGATCAAGTTTGTCGAACAAACTTCGGCCAGCGTAGACCAGCAGAATCGATCAGACTGGTAACGAGGCGACAGGACTCCTTTAACCCTGGATCGGAAGGACGGGTACTTTCAGTTTCCATTCCATCCATCTTCCAGGGTGCTCGTCGAATTCAGCCTAAACTGCAAGTATTCCTGCTTATGATGCAGTGTGGCTATCCCGCCGTGGCATAGCAGGTGTGTTTCCCCAGAGAACTCTCCCTGCCTTCCTTTTGGCCGCTCAGGTGCAGACTTCCGCCTCCTCTGCTGTTTGGAGGGCTGGTCAACTCCGGTAGGCTCGGGTTTCGACCTTCTTCAGCGCCGGGAAAAGCTTCCGAATGCTGACCATGAGTGTGGGCTCATGGTATTTTGCTTGGAGCCTTCTCTTCCTCTGCCTCAACATCTGGAGTATCTGGCCATGATATTGAGTCAACCGCCTTACCACGTTGGAAACCCCGCTTCTCGTCCGTCCAGCGAGGTTAAGCAACGTCGGTACTTGGATGGGTGACCACCTGGGGACGCCAGATTCTGTTACCACATCCTCCGAGCCTTCCTTTCGGTTGACTGTGGCAAGACTGAGGAGAGTCGCAGTACCTGTTCTCAGTCAAGCAGAGTTTTCAGCCCTACCTTGGAACGTTTCCTAGTTCTTCTTTCCTCATTGACCCGTTTATAGTCCGAACGGTCGCCTCAGGATAAGTTCCATGTGGGGCGATCCAAGTTCCGGTGGCTTCAGGCAATGTTTAACCGGACTCCCTGGCCCTATGGGACCAGCGGAACTATTAAACCTGCAATGGGTGTTGACCTATGGAGCCTCTTGATGGTAGTGGATATTCTCGTCCTTTCCCCACATTCTTGATGCGGTTCTCGGACTCGTCAAAGGAAAGGGGGGGGGGGGGCATGTTCCGGTCCAGGCCTATGGTCAAGACCTGAAGGATACCTCTCCATCATTCAGGCAGGCTTAAGGGCCTTAGTCTGGCCCCTCTTCAGATCCTACCGCTCCTGCCAAGTCGCCCCGTTGCGTGTCGACTTCATGCTAACCAGCAGGGGACGCATTTTCACACCTTCACATCTTGCAGTAGAGATACCGGGATGATTGAGATTCTCTCAATTCCACCATCGGCTCTCTCATTCCAGGCAGGGGAATGTTTCTCTCAGACTATCCGAGCAGAGCCTCATAGAGAGAGTGTACCTAAGGGTCTTTGACCTTGGGTAACCAGCAAGTGCTGGTCTGGGGGACCTGATCGCGACAGCTTGGAACCTCAAGCTTCCGCTAGTTTTCCCCCCAGTCTCAGACCCCGAGACTCTGGCAAGATGCATTCCGGTGATGGTGGGACAACTTCGACGCCTGCGTCTTCCCTCCTTTTTGTCTGCGGACAATGGGTCTCAACAAAACCAGGTTGTCTGTCAACCTTTCAATGGGAGAGCTCCACTGGGACTATGCGCAGAACGGTTTCTGGACCCTCTGCTTCCCCTGACGGAACTCCCGGGAGAGCTTCTCCCACGGCGCAGACTACTCAAGCAACCACACTGCGACATCTCTCCCGAACCGGGGCGTCGCTTCGGCTTCATGCCTGGAGACACTACGCTTCCTCCTCTAGAAGAGACAACCCGCTACAGTCGCGGTACGGAGGTCGCGTCATCTGCGATAGTCATCCACAGGGGTCTCCCAGGCAAAGTGAAGAGTCTAAGGTGGTTGGTGCCGTGGGAGATATACCTCTTCCCGTGAGGCCTCTTCTCCAGCAATAACGGTCTTATTGCCTTTCGGCGGGAGGAAACTCCTTTCCGCTCTTGGCAATGAAGCCTGTCGCTCAGCCTTTCCCTGACCTTCAGGCTTAAAGGAATAACTTTTTCCTGCCCGCTGGATCTATCCTCGCTCATGCGAAGCTACGATCGTCCCTGCCCTAGTCGGAGGAAGACCTCCAACTTGGAGCATGGCTCGGACTTTTAGTCCTTTAAGAGATCTTCTCAAGACCCTTTTACGACAGGCCTCGGATTGTATTCCGCCTTGGGTCTTCTGCTCACTCTGGCCACGGCCAGTGTGTAAGCAATCTTCTTGGTCTCTTACTACTCCCCCCCTTTCTAAGGAAGAGGAGAAGGCAACATTCAGGCTCGCTCCTGAGTTGTTGGCTAGACTCAGAATCTGAGGGTCCCGACCCTTCGGTCCGATTCATTCAAGATTTTGAGTCTCCATTCTGTGTCTGATGTCCCAAGACCTTCTCTTTCTTGCCAGTACAGGAATCGAGAGGTTAGCGCTGGGAACAGCTGCAGTTTGGCCTCAGTTGCAGCCGATTTGGGAACACAAGGAGGACATGGGGGGAGAGTCACCAGTATACCTCTTCAGCCCGGACTCAAGGACATTCATCTCGACCTGTCTTCAGACCCTCCCCCGTCACGTCGCCCTACAGCACGATGTTGGATACATCGCAACGTCCCTCGCCTTCGAGTAATACTACTCTGTGACGCAGGTGCTACAAGCTGGAGTCTGGAAGCGTCTGATGACCTTCGCAGCCCGCTTCCTGCAGGGCGTGACCCACAGGAGTCTCGATACGTTTTCTATCGCTCTGTGGTGGCTACACAACAGCTGGTCTAACTTCAGGCTCCTTTTTGGACAGGTAGCAGAAGGTTGAGGGCATTGTTATCAGGTTTTAGTCTGCATGAACGAAAGAAGTATGTCTGGCCCTTACTTCTTTCTTCATCATCCCCTCTACGGGGAAGCAGCATCCTGGTCTCTGCATAGCTGACCTCGAACCTCTGCAGGTAAACCATGCTTCCTTGTGTTCCGAGTATTGAGTCAATACTGTCGCGTCCCCCATACCCTGACGAGGTGGTATTGGGAACGTCCTAACCCAGAGTTCCTTCTGGAACTCCAGGTCAACTGCCTAGGACGGGTCACACTTCTTCCTTCACACACAAGCTTACGTAGGCCACATGGTTCCTTGCGGTGCAAGGAACTTGTGAGGTGCAGGGACTCCTTTTCTCGAGTGCGACTCACTCGGATTCTGAGTCCCCGGGTAAAGCCAAAGCCAGTATGGCTGGGGACTTTCCACCCTTCCTAAGGGATAAGTCACCCTTTGTAAATAGCGAGGTTTGTATTTCGGTTACGGAACAAATGACAAATTCGAAGATAATTTGTATTTTTCCTAACCATACAAACCTTAGCTATTTACACATATTTGCCCGCCAGCCCTGTCCCCCAAGACAAGTCCTACCTCTAAGTGAAAGTGAGTATTCACCTGTGTGTGAGGGGGAGGAGGGGTAGCTAGCTACCACTCCCCTACCCCCCCCGCTAACTAGCGCGGGGGTAATACACCCTCGTTAAATTCTAATGGCTCGCCATTTCAGCTACGCTAAAAGTAAAGTAATAACCCTTTGTAAATAGCTAAGGTTTGTATGGTTAGGAAAAATACAAATTATCTTCGAATTTGTCATTTTTATGAATACTTACCTGGCAGTTATATATACATTCGAAGGCCCACCCACCTCCCCTCAGGAGACAGGTCGGGCATAAATGAACTGAAGAACAGAAAACGGGAATGATTCCTCCTACCACCCTTTAACGGGTGTTACCACCCAACCACCACAAGGCGGTTGCCACGTTTAGAAAAATTCTGCCGAAATAGAGATTATTAGCTATGTATATATAACTGCCAGGTAAGTATTCATAAAACTTTGTTTTATCATAAAAACTCCATTTTAAAACTTAATCCTTTCAAGTAAACTTAGACTTTAGTAGTTATTAGACCTAAGCTTATTCTTAGTGTAGGAGCCGTTGCTTAACATGGACAGTGGAGTTTGACTAGTATTTGAGTTAGTGTAGATTAATACTTAGTCAAGAAATTTCATGCCAAAAAGCCTAATTAAGCTTAAGACTGAACTGTAGCTTAGACCCTTGATAGCCCTGTGACTGCCAAGGAATTTAGTTTGCCCTTTATCTCTTAAGTTTTATTTTTAATTGATCAAGAGAAAGTGTATGTTGTTTGCTTCTACCGTAATGCCTCACAATACGAAATTAATTGGTTCCGTAGTGGCTTTCTTACTGTGATTTTTTCACATTGTGAGTCGCCTTTTATATGTAAATAACTTAATTCGTTCCAGGCCCTACAAAAACACTACATTAAATGTTTATAATAAGACTAAACTTAATGAAATGGAACCATTTGGATCATTCAATAATAACCTGTAAAGTAAATGTGTAAATAGGGAGGATAGTAAAACAACGGATTTTGAGCGAAGCGAAAAATCTATTTTTGGGTGAGATAGCCATGGCGTCCTGATGGAAGGTTCCTTTTTGGTAGCTTCCTTGGGCAAATAACTACTAAGATATTCCCAGAGAATTTAACCACAGGTTATCACAGAATTCTAACTTCTGGAGCGAGTATCCTAAAGGTTTCCCTTTAAGACATCGTATATCAACAGGGGACGCATGTATTAAAGCGCCACATAGCTATCTACACCCCGAACAGAGTTAATGCTTCGGTGTGTAAGGGCTGAGAATAGCTGGGAGCCGTTCCATAGCTAATCTCATTCGTGGCTACTTCTGGTACTCGAGACGTAAACAAACGGGCGCCATTGCTTAAATGACGTCACGTCCGTCTTCATCCTGAAGCCAGTTGCTTGCCGATCACCATGATACAGCAGAGCAGGGTGGGACCTAAAAACTGGACGAAGTAGCAGGGAGGGTCCATCAGGACGCCATGGCTATCTCACCCAAAAATAGATTTTTCGCTTCGCTCAAAATCCGTTTTTTGGGCTCAAGCCATGGCGTCCTGATGGAAGAATACCAGAGAATCAATGTATCGTGGTAGATTTTCCCCTATTAGTAAGTGCCAAGGCATTGACAAAATAGCATAGTAATCTTGGTAAAAGAACCGTAGGGAAGAATCATCCTGCCCCCCTTGGCAGTGAAGTTCCCACGGGCCATGCCGACGTCAAAGGGGTATTGAAGGGCTATTCACCCTGATAGAAGAACTTGAAGAACTTGGAGACGAAGCTGAATGTTTGGCATTCGTATAGGAACATTCTGAAAAGCAGACCAGTGGTGGTTGGGCACTGTGTGCTGAGAAGGGTGATTCATCTCCAGGGTATGAAGAGTAAGTATTCGTATTGGAACAGTACATAATCAGAGTGAATATAAATTAAGAGTTAATATCTTAATTTCTCCATAACCATAAGGAAAAAGGGGATAATAAAACTATGACAGGCATGTATTTCATAGTAAGTAGGAGCTGATTGAGACGCACAGGTAATAAAATAGAAATTTTATTTCACAAATGCAGAAATTAAATGAATTGCAGCAATAAGTAAAGTTCATTTACAGTAATTATAATGTACATAGTAATAAAGACTTGCTCTTGAATCTGAAAAGGAATTTCAAGTTTATTAGTAGGCACTCGTTCTCGAAGAACGTAAGTCTTTGATTAAAAACACATCATGCTCAGGGCATGTGGCACTTGTGTGACAACTATGACATTTCACCTGGGATAAGAACAGTTATAAAAGCACTAAGTGTTTTCGACATCACTATGTATCGCTCGAGGGTCAACATAGGCACCCGAAGAGTTAGAGTCCCAAGTAACTCACTGTTCTATGCAGAGTTAGGTGCAGGTTTCATAACACTACCTGCGGCTACCACAAAATGTTTGACTTAGTGCACTTGTTTCGCATAATGTTTAAAGAAAACGCGCGAGGACTTCCAGCCTGTGAAGTTTTTAAGGCTTTCAAAGTCCATACTCTGAAAGAAATTCAGAGATGATGCAACTTTCCTAGGATCATGACCGGCGGGTGTACTGTCAGGATCCGCTCTGCGAATGAAGTAGGTGATTTTCGCTCTTAATTGTTTCAGTGACAGGTCGCTGCCCGATGTTTCTCCTTTGAAGAGTTGGCCTCCACCAAAGTTCGAAGTTCTGCGAAGATAGACCTTGAGGCTCTCTACTGGGCATAAAGAGACATCTTCCTTTAGGGGGCATATTCTCCAGGGGCCCCATCTTTTGGTGGGTAATTCATTTTTGGCGAGAAACGTCGGATCAGGGGAGAGGGTAATGTCTCCTGTATCGGTAAACAGGATGTGCCCTTCCTCTCTTGATAATGCCACTATTTCGCTGACTCGGGCTCCCGAAGCAAGAGCAAAGAGAAATATAACTTTCTGAGTCAGATCCTTGAGAGGGCATGAATCATTATCCAAGTTGGAGGCGAAATGGAGCACCTTGTCTAATGACCAGGAGATCGGTTTCGGTGGGGGTGCTGGACGTAGGCGAGCACATGCTTTCGGTAGTTTATTGAAGATGTCGCTGGACAGATCAATTTGGAAGGCATACAGAATTGGTCTGGTCAAGGCCGATTTGCAGGTTGAAATCGTATTGGCTGCTAATCCCTGTCCATGAAGGTGAATAAAGAAGGACATGCAAAAAATCAATTGTGATTTCCTTAGGATTTTTTGTCTTGACGAAGGAGACCCATTTCCTCCAGGATGATTCGTTTTGCCGTCTTGTGGATTCGGTCTTGTATTCCTCTAGGAAGTCCAGACTTTTCTTCGAGATCCCAAACCTCTTCTTTGCGGCTAGGGAGAGAAAATCATGAGATGAAGGTCCTTGATTTTCGATGATGAAGCGAAGACAGTCGACTTCTGTACTTGTTGGGAGAGAACTGGGCCTGGGAGAGGGATCAGCTTGGGCTGCAGCTCCAGGACCAGGGGGTACCAGTTGCTCCGGGGCCACTTGGGAGCCACTAGGGCCGCTGTCCCTTTGAAGGTTCTCAGTTTGGAGAGGACTTTCAGCAGAAGGTTGGTGGGAGGGAACAGGTAGATCTTGGACCATCTGTTCCAGTCCAGTGACATGGCATCCACTGCTTCTGCCTTGGGGTCCTCGTACGGGGCCACATACCGAGGAAGTTGATTGTTGTCGCTCGTTGCGAAGAGATCTATCTGAAGTTCTGGGACTTGGTGAGAGATGAAGGAGAACGATCTTGCGTCTAGAGACCATTCCGACTCTATCGGGTTTGTTCGAGATAGAGCATCCGCTGTCACGTTGCGGAATCCTTGTAGGTGAACTGCAGACAGGTGCCACTTCTTCTTCTCTGCCAGACGGAAGATTGGGAGAAGCACCTGATTTATCTGGGGCGATCTTGAGCCTTGGCGATTGAGACAACGAACTACCACCGAGTTGTCTAGGGTTAGACGAATGTGGATCGAGGGAGGCGGGGATAATTTCTTCAGAGTTAGAAGGACCGCCATGGCCTCCAAGATGTTTATGTGGAACGTCTTGAACAGGGGAGACCAGGTGCCTTGAGCCTGTTTTTGGTGGGAGTGACCTCCCCAACCCTCCAGCGAAGCGTCCGTGTGGATGTTGAGTGATGGAGGAGGGTGTTGAAGAGGAATGGACCTTTTCAGGGCCTTTGCTTCCGACCACGGCTTGAGGAGAAGTCGAAGTCTGTTTGGGAGCCGTCTCTTGAGGTCTCTTCGAGCGATGAATGCAGAACGTCTCCAGACTCCCGCGGCATCCTTTAGCTGTGCACGAAGCACTGGGTTTGTTACTGAGGCGAACTGTAGAGAGCCTAGAACTCGTTCCTGCTGGCGTCTTGAAATTCGTTTGGATTTCAGTAGTCGCTTGACAGACCCTGCTATTTCCTTCCTTTTCTTCTGGGGGATGGAAAGGCGGTGTGACTGAAGGTTCCATTGGATTCCTAACCACTGGAACTTCTGAGCTGGAGAGAGGCGAGATTTCTTCTCGTTGATCTTGAATCCCAGGTGTTCTAGGTACTGGGTGACTTTGTTGCAAGATTTTACACAATCTTCGGGCGATGGAGCCCAGACTAGCCAGTCGTCGAGGTAGGCCATCACCTGGACGTTTCGGAGGCGGAGCTGTTGTACTATGGCGTCCGCCAGCTTTGTGAAGATTCGAGGGGCCACATTGAGGCCGAAGGGCATGGCCCGGAAGGCGTAGCTTTTCCTTTGGAGTCGAAATCCTAGGTAGGAGGAAGCGTGATGGTTCATTGGAACGTGCCAGTAGGCATCCGCCAGGTCTATGGAGACCGTGTAGGAACCTCGAGGCAGAAGGGTCCTTATTTGTTGAAGAGTCAGCATCTTGAACTTGTCGTTCGCTATGAACTTGTTGAGGGGGGATAAGTCCAGAATGACTCTGAGTTTGTCGGAGTCTTTCTTGGGGACACAAAACAGTCTTCCTTGGAACCTGGTGGACTTTACCTTCCTTATCACCTTCTTGTTCAAGAGATCTAGGACATATTCTTCCAGAAGGGGGTTTGACTGTTGGAAGAACTGCTGGAATGTTGGGGGTGGTTGAGTCCAACTCCAGCCTAGACCCTTCTTGACGATGCTGTGTGCCCAGGGATCGAAGGTCCAACGATCCTGGAATTGGCGGAGTCTTCCTCCCACCGGAAGCACTTCATTGCTTCTGGTGTCCCGAGGGCTTGCTGCCTCGGCCGCTAGCTCCCTTTCCTCCTCTGCCTCTGGAGGGACGGCGAGACGCGTCTCTGCTTGCACCTCTGTTTGAGCCTCTACCTTTGGGACGAAAGGTAGTCGTCTGTTGCTCGAAAGCAGGGGTGAAGACCGGTGACTGTGACAACACCGGTTGGGTGACCAATTGAAAGGTCTGTTGTGGCTGAGCTGCCACTTGGGAGGTAGCGGGTCCCGGAAACTGACGTCTTGGTTGACGTTGCTGGGGTTTCTGTTTTGAGGATTTCCTCTTAGGTTGAGGTCCGTCGTCCTGAGAGGGTTTCCTCTTTCTTTACATGCCCCACTTGTGGAGAAGGTTCCTATTCTCCGTGGCGGCTTTGTCGGTGATTTCCTTCACAAGGTCAGAAGGAAAGAGGTGTTTGCCCCAGATGTTGGAGGAAATCAGCCTCCGGGGTTCGTGTTTCACAGTGGCACCTGCGAACACGAATTCACGACAGGCTCTCCGAGCCTTCATGAAGTGGTATAAGTCCTTCATCAGGGTTGCCATGTGGGATTTGGCAAGTACCATGTAGTGGTCTGGTACTCTGGTGTCACAGGCCATAATTTCAAGTTGGACTTGGTGGGACATGGATGCTGCGAGCCTCTCCTTCGTATCTTGTTCCCGACGAAGGAGGTGATCGTTGAGCTTCGGGAGGTCTTCGTTAAACTGACATCCGGCGACGTCAGGATCTAGCTTTCCCACGACGAACGTATGCTGGATGTCCTTCCAGTGTCGAGCGTCAGGGGGAGTAACTATGGAGAAGGGTCTGCACTCCTCCAGTGCAGGGCAGGCTTTCCCCTCTTCCACAGCTTTAAGGCACGCAGCGAAGGCCTTTTCCAAGAATGGAAGTACCGCATTTTCAGGTGCGACATAAGTAGGGTGCTTCTTGCTCAGGGCCGGAAGCTTAGAGCAGGTAAAACCCCTACTCTTGAACGTGTTGGCTAGCATAGCCTGGGCCTTCGCGAGATCGAACACTATCTCTTCCTTCGGTTCGGTCTCTTCTTTAGAGGCAGGTTCAGAGCGAAGTCGGACGTAACAGTCCGGGTAGGCCTCGAAGTTTGGGAAGAACTCCACGTCTTCCAAAGGGACCGTGCCGATCTTGTCGCTGACGAAGATCCTGCCGGTCGCGATAACCATATGCTCAGCATACCTCCATGGGTTGGCATGTGAGCAAGCGGGGAGATCCTTAACCGAAATCCGCTTCGGTTCTCTGGATCCCATCATGGACCTGATGAACTCCCGATTCTCCTTTAACCTGTCGTCCATGACGGCTCTAATCAACCGGATCATTTCTTGAGTGGATGAAGAGGGATCCGGGGTCGTGGAGGTAGACGGGATAGACACTTCCGTCGGTGTAGGAGTAGGGGCGGAGATGGAAGGAGGAGCGACCTCTTGCTCCGACTCGGCGTATTCCACCTGGTCTTCGTCATCTTCAGCTCCTTGAGCCATAAGGGTCTTCTCCGTGTCTTCCGAGACATCCGACATATGTTCGTCATCTTCGGAATCCAAGCGGCACTCGTGCATGGACTGGGCCATGACAACATCAGGTTCCACTGTAATTTGGACAGTGGGAATCAAATCCTTGGGTACCACTGAATCAGGGGAGGCCTTAGGGAACAGGAGTGACCTCATTTCTTCAGTGGCCAGGTACGGTCCGGTGGCATTCTTCTGGAAGCCACGCACCCACTTGCGTAGCTTCTCCCGAGAAGTGTCCCTGACCTCCGCTGAGGGAGGGTTATGGAAGGCATCAACTAGGTGAGCCTGGCAGACCGTACAATTCAGTGGGTCCCAGAATTTCAGATCCCCTTTCTTGTTAGCACAAGGGGCGTGAGTCCTGCAAGCCGTATGCCCGTAGAAGTGCGGGCGTTTCACAGCGCAGAAGTCGAAGTCACACTTCATCTGCTCCTCCTGTGGAAGAAAGAGAAAATGAGTATGGGGGGAGTCATAAGAGTGGTTCTTAAGCTAAGTTAAGATTAATCATTAATTTTAACTTAATGAAGGGTGTGATGCATAGAGATTGAAGTAGTAAAGAAAACATACCCCATGCATCCCGCCCGGCTGGCTACCGCAAGCTTTATCCTTGGATAATCCGAGATGGCCGAAGGCACAGGATAGTATTCCTTAAAATTCCACAGGGCAATGGAATTCCATGGAAAAAACCAAGGATAAGTTTGGGACCGAGATCACTCAGTCCCAAATGAGGGAGCTAACAGGTCCCTTAGGGTAACTGCTTCCGGCAACCAGCCGCGCTAAGATGCACGCAGCATGCTGGAATTTTGAAGAATGCAAAGAGACAGCATGATTACTAATAGAACAGTACCAAGGCACTGATCTTAAGAGTGTAAACAGGCCATCTGTTTGCAGTGTAGGGCTATCAGTATTCATATGATAGCTAGTAGAAGGGGGTGCAAGTAGTCTTGACGCCTCCGGGGGTTTCCGGCAGACCTCCGGCACGCCGGAGGCCGCTCCAGCAGAGTTTCTGGCATTAGAACAGACAATATGTAAGTCAAGAGTAATACCAGGGTGGCGGCCGCCGGCACAACGGCGGCACGCCGGAAGAGGAGCGGCGGCTCCGGCAGTCGGAGGATGCCGGATTGGTGACTGGGACAAGGATGGTTATAGCTGAACCAGGTTGTCGGCAGTTGATGCCGGCACTCCGGTGGCTGACCGGCAGGCGGACGGCAAAGCTAGGAGGAAGGAGGAGAGCCATCGGCGGGAGCCGGCGGCGGTCGACAGTCCCCCGGCACGCGGGGGGCTGGCGGCATGAGGGTAGGGGAGAGTCACCAAGGTAGGAGGCGGGTATCGCCGACAGTGGAGGCGGCAAGGGACCGGCACCCGGATAGTGAGAGAGACAGGGGGAGGGATGTAAGAAGTCCAGTCATGGACTCCCAGACATCCCCCCCTGAGAGGGTGTACCCATGATAGAGGCAGGCTCTATCACCCAGGAGCAGGGGTCTCAGAGGACCGGGAGCTAGGGTAGCCCAAGGGAGGGCTAGGGGACACCCAAAGAGGGGGGAGACCTCCACATGCAGAACACATCCAGTGGCTAACCCCATAGGACACTATGAAGGGTATATGTACCAGAGCGGACTG
Organism: Palaemon carinicauda; assembly: GCF_036898095.1. Taxonomy (NCBI): domain Eukaryota; kingdom Metazoa; phylum Arthropoda; class Malacostraca; order Decapoda; family Palaemonidae; genus Palaemon; species Palaemon carinicauda. Next base: position 155,244 of record NW_027171794.1, on the reverse strand, counting down.
CACATGGAAGCTCAGGGTAGCCCTATCACTCCACCCTAAGGAGGAGTTGTAGGACAGGGGACAGATGGGTATAGACTAACCTAAGTGTAGGCTAGGTTATACAAGAGATAGGTGGGGAGGGGAGAAGAGAAGAGTCTTCCAAGGAAGGGGTTCTGTACCAGAGCGGCCACTAGGGAAAGGGAGGACACTCCCTAACCTAAGATAAGGCAGCCAAGCTGAAACGGTGCATGGGTACAGTTTCAGCAGGGGACAGAGTAACCTTCCAAAACCTAACCTAGAGCAGGGCTAAGAGCCCTGAACTAGGAAAGATAGAAGACATATCGCTATCGCAGGACAGTCATAGACTATTCCTAGCCATAGAGGAAGGGCTAGCCTTTCCTCACTCTCGGACGCAACCCTAAGGGGGGTTCATTCCCTTAGGGAGGACTGAGAGGCGATAAATACTCCATTAGACACTTGATCCCTCTACTTAGAAAGGGAATCAAGGCTAAACAGAGGGAATGCCAAGGCAGGGGATGAAGGAAGCATATAGGGGTCCTACAAGTAGGTAGGTTAGGAAGGGACACTAACTAACCTATCCCCTATATGGTCCCTGAAGGCGAAAAAACACTTGCATCACGGTCGAAAGTATTGTAAAATAATGCCACTATCTTCATAACTTAGTCTAGGATCACTAAAAAATCATGCATGAACACTTATAAATAGGCGCTCTGGCCTGGGGGCTATAGAAGCCGACTGGTATGAGGTCAATCGATGACCGATAAAAAGCGTCGAAACACGATATAAAAGTTCCTAGCTATGAAGACTAAATAAACTAATGTAATCGATTAGTAAATAAGGCCGGAAGCGTTGTTGTGGCTAACTAAATAAGGCATGCATAACAACAACGACGCCATAAAATGGCGGGTCCGGTAGAGGCACAGCTCTGCCACAAAACAGCAATTATCTCGGAAAGTAATATTTACTTTACGGTCAGAGCTTAACTAAACAATACTGGAACCTTGTACTCAATTTTCCAGAAGAAGGCGAGGCTGAAGGTAGCGACATAACGTAGATGCAAAGCGATAAGTAAAGCACAGGGAAAATCCGTCTAAGTAGGGCGAGCTACTGAACAAAGGATGAAGACGGACGTGACGTCATTTAAGCAATGGCGCCCGTTTGTTTACGTCTCGAGTACCAGAAGTAGCCACGAATGAGATTAGCTATGGAACGGCTCCCAGCTATTCTCAGCCCTTACACACCGAAGCATTAACTCTGTTCGGGGTGTAGATAGCTATGTGGCGCTTTAATACATGCGTCCCCTGTTGATATACGACGTCTTAAAGGGAAACCTTTAGGATACTCGCTCCAGAAGTTAGAATTCTGTGATAACCTGTGGTTAAATTCTCTGGGAATATCTTAGTAGTTATTTACCCAAGGAAGCTACCAAAAAGGAACCTTCCATCAGGACGCCATGGCTTGAGCCCAAAAAATGCAATAGTAATTGGAAAATACAGTAACAAAAATGGGGAACCTTATCTTTGGAGTGAGGGGATGTCCGAGAACGAAGTGGCGGGGCGGTAGAGGAGAATGAAAAACGGCAGAAAACATTAACAAGTGGTATAAAATATAAACACTTAGATTTACAAAACAGATTGATAAATATCAGAAAACATTAACACTTAATTTTATGAAACACATGAACAAATGGCAGAAAATATTAAAACTTAATTTTACATTAAACTTAAAATGAAATTTCAATTTTTTTGCCTTTTTCTAATTTTTCATTTTTTTTTTTACTTTACATTTTGTATTTTCTAAATTTAATTATTTTTTTTCCACATTGCCATTTTTCATTATTTTTGGATCAGTAGCTTCCTCTAGTACTGAAGGCCTCTTTAAAAAATGACTATTCAAGGAAGCTTCTTTCTGCCTGGTTCTTAAAACATTTTGGGTATCTCTTTTTGATAAAAGCTGCCATTTTATGGTAGCAAGGTAGAGTCTCCTTAATTTCTGCCTTCTCATAGGGTCATCTTCCTCCTCCTCGCCGCTAGAGAACTGTTCCTCAACTTTTCTCAATTATTTGGCCTCCAACTCCCTCTGGTCGTCTGTTGTAAGTTCCTCTTGGTGCTCCTCGATAAGCTCATTAATGTCGTCCTCATCGATTTCCAGACCCATGGACGTCCCGAGTGTAACTATCTTGGCAACCTCGGATTGAACAACAGGTTCAGGATCGTCAACTTTTTCGGCATCGGCTTAGGCTTCAGCTTGGCCAACGGGGAAGCCCTTGAAATCTCGTGCTTCAGGCCCCAGCTTCTTCCACGCAAAGTTCAAGGTGAACCTTGGAACCTCCTGCCAAGCCGTATTGATGATTTTGAGGCATATCATAACATCGAAATGCTCCTTCCAAAATTCACGAAGGGTGAGGTTTGTGCTCCCAGTGATTTTAAAACATCTCTTGAAGAGATATTAGGTGTAGAGTTTCTTGAAGTTTGAAATCGCTAGCTGGCCCTTGGGCTAGAGGAGAGGGTGATGTTAGGCGGAAGATAGAAAACCTTGTTGAACGAATACTCCTCTAGGATAGAATCCTCGAAGCCAGGAGGGTGAGCATGTGCATCGTCCAACACCAGCAGGTATTTCAGGGCAAAGCGCTTCTCTTCCAAATATTTCTTCACAGTCGGGACGAAAAAAAGGTTCACCCACTCTGTGAACAAGGTTCTTGTTACTCAGGCTTTTGCATTAGACCCCCACATCACTGGAAGCTTCTCCTTAAGCACTTTGTAGGTCTTGAAGGATTGAGGAGTCTCTGTGTGATACACCAGTAGAGCTTTCACCCTACAATCCCTTTGGTGTTTATATAGAGTGCAAGGGTAAGCCTGACTTTTATTGGCTTATACCTGGGTACCTTCTTTCCTTCCGGAATAATGTACGTCCGACCAGACACTTACCAGCCTTCCCATGACACCCCACCGAATGAACGCTAGACCGTCTCTTAAATTTTTCAAACCACCCCCGAGAAGCCTTGAACTCTGGGGGTGCCTGCTTCTATGTCCCTTCTCCTGCGTCATTTTCGGCCTGATTACGCACGAGATCAGCGAAAATGGCGCTGGCCTTCTGACATATTGTTTCGGATATATAAGCAGCAATCTCTCCATCTTATCAGTCATGCTCTTAGAAGGGGTTGCTTCTTTGGTGGCTTCCTTCTGTTTGAGGATGGTTCCTTTCGTAGACGGATTTCAGCCATATTACTTACGATCACACTTAACCGCATGCCAGCTTCGTGTTCTTTATAATCTCAAACTTTGTCTCCATCGAAAGCATCCTCTTCTTCTTTCTCTGCACATCAGGAACAATCTTGGGACCCATGGGTAATACAGTAATGTAATATCACAACGCGATACAGTACAGTAGTCATGAAATCAAAATCACAAACACAAAGTTAATGCTGACGGTAGCGCTGCCGAAACAAAATGGCCGAGGAAAGCCAATGCATAGACGCATGATGGGATACAGTTCAGTAGATGCTGACCAATTGGAGAGTAGGATCGTATGGCAGTAACTAGCATCAGAGTACGGAGATAACCGATGGGAGTTTAGGAGGATGGTGGCGAGTTTACAGCTGACGTTGCGCTAACTTTAAAATTAGTCATGGTGCGGTTGGGCTCTTGTACCATACCTCGTTTCGTAGCGTGAAACATTTTCTACAATGTAAGTCGGAAAAAATCTTCACATCTCGTTTCACAGCATGAAAATTTTGTAAGTAGAAGCTTTCGTAATGAGAGGTATCACTGTGTTTATCTTAGTTATTTGTATATGGAAGTAACTTGGACTATGTAGCCATTACACTCTATAGCCCTTTGTTGATTAACATGGATCATAGATTAGATTCATCTAAAGAATATTGTTATTAATTTTTGTCTAAAGCAAGGCAGATGTGTATTATCATGATCTCAAACAAATTCTATTTAACCCTTTTATGAACTTTTTTTATATTATTATTTTTGAAATTGAAAAAAAAAACTCAGAAAACTTCTAAAGATTTTATATAAAAGTTAACTGAAAGAAAAAATGTATGAAGGAGACATTTAATGATTAACAATAGCCCTAGCAAGGTAGGCATCTCTTTTTCCAATGCTCTTTTTACCTGTCAACGGGGAGTGACCTGGCTTCCCAGGTTCAGGTAAAGACTGTTGAGTCAGGGCATCTCCAGTAGGTATTCTTCCAAGATGCAAGTAACTTGTGCTGTTTTCCCACACTCATGCCTTTAATACAGTGTAGCACGAGCTACAATTTTAAATGTGTTTTTGTGAGGGAAAAAAATATCTGTCCATTAAAGCTGTAATGTTTTGAGTAAAACAAGACGCAGTTAGAGAAAATTTACTATACGCTGTTGTCTTTTAAACATAAAACTTACCCGCTGGTTATATAAGAATGGCTAAAGTCCCTGACGCCCTGCCAGAACTATTCAAAACTCGCGGCTATCGCAGATATGCCAGGTGTACACTAGTGCCCTGGTGGACTACAGGTAGAACTAATCCAACCACTTCAGATTTTCTCTGCTGGCCATACTGGCCAGAACGTTGAAAATTCACTCGCTATTTACATTCAATTGGACGGTTTATTTGGTGATGTAATCTGTCTTTTTGTTTTTGGCTTTCGCTTTAGTAATTTGATTTTCATTTTTTCTTGAAATCTTTATTTTGTTCCGTAACTGGAATACAAACCACGCTATTTAAAGTGGGTACTGTAGTTACTTTCGGCGTAGCTGAAAGGACGAGCCATTAGAATTTTAACGAGGGTTTACTACCCCTCTGCTAGACAGCGGGGAGTAGGGAGGGTAGTTAGCTACCCTCCCCCCTCACACACCTGTGTGGTAAGCCCACTTTGCTATTGGCTCGGGTGCTAGTCGGACGTGTCTGCTGTCACCCTCGCCCACACGACAGCCATTTAATCTATGCTTTTTGCTTTTTCTTTTCTAGAGTGTTGTTAAGTTGGCCTCTACAATGCGGAAGTGCCCTGGGTTACCTGAACGCCCTTGTGGGACCTTCATGTCGTCAATAGACACGGATCCTCACACCTTATGCCCTTATTGTAGGGGTTAACGGTGTGATAGTGGTAACGTATGTATTGAATGTAGGGAGTGGTCTACCTTCCAGTGGGAGAGGTTTTCCTGGCGCCTGAAGAAGAAGTCCAAACGGGATATTTCTCCTTTAAAGTTTTCTTTGAAGAAGGAAAATCCTAAGGGCTCTTCTTCCGTGGCCCAAACCTCCTCTGAAGCTCCCACTCGGTTGGCTTCTTGCGAGAGGCCATCGATTGGTAGTGTAGACCGTACTGTTGACCGATCTCGGGGTTTGGGAGAGGGAGTTGCTTCCCATAGCGAGGCAGCTCCTCCTCCTCCCCCGGGGGAGGATTTAATTATTTCTCCTTCTGTTGATTTAACTAATGATGATCTTTTGCAGCTTTGGGCTTCCTTGAGGCTTCAGGGCTCACCCTCCAAGGAAGCCCTGTTTGACATGATCAGGTTGGGAGCAGCTGTCAAACAGTCACATGCGGTAGCAGAGGTTGACCCTCTGTCTATTATCGAGGCTGTTGTGGCAGAGGCTTCCAATGAGAGTGTTCAAACCCCTGCTCCTGTTGTAGCTGAAGGCTTAGCTCCCCCCTCCGAACATCCTTCGAGGGAGGAACTAAGTCCAACGGTCTCTCCTGCGGGTAATTCTCCCCCCCGGGGGAGTTCACTGACAGAGACTCCTCTTCGGAGGACTGCCGATGGTTTGCCTGCTGCTCCCAGAGGATGTATAAGACGTAAGGCTTGCCTTGCTCTTCGTCGCCGAGGTCTTCCTTCTCCTCACAAGGGTGTTAGGAGGCGCCTCTTCGGATCTTCATCCTCGCAGTCCCCCGCAGAGGAACCTCGTCCTTCAGCTACCGTTCCTGCTACTTCTTTGGACCTGGACCTCTCCGCAGATCGTTTGCGATCTCCCTCTCCTGCCAGACCTGCTGACCTACCCTCTCCCTTCCTGGCTGCAGATGCGCTGTGGGCGCCCACCCATCCCGTTTTCCAACGGGCACCGGTCCCTTCGGGACAAAAGGGGCTTTCACACATTGTGTGTAAGTCCCTTAAGCGCCAGGTTTCCCCTGTGCGCCAATGTTCGCCTGTGCGTCAGCGCGCTAATGTACGTCAGTGCGCTACTGCGCGTTAGCGCTCTACTAAGCGTCAGTGCGCTATTGCGCGCAAGCGCCCTCCTGTTGCAGTCTCATCTCGCCAGCGCTCTTCTGCACGCCCACGATCTCCTGCTCGCCCGGCAGTTCCAGAGACTACGCGCCCACGATCTCCTGCTCACCAGTGGACCTCTGCGTGCCCTCAGCCTGTTGCACACCATGGACGCCTTCGGTCTCCTGCTCGTCAGCGCTCTCTTGATCGTCAGCGATCTCCTGTGTGCCAGCGCTCCCCTGCTCGCCAGCGCTTTCCTGCTCGCAAGTGCTCTCCTGCTCGTCAGCGCTCTCCTGCTCGCCAGCGCTCTCCTGCTCGCAAGTGCTCTGCTCGTCAGCGCTCTGCTGCTCGCCAACACTTGCCTGCTTGCCAACGCTTGCCTGCTCGCCATCGCTCGCCTGCTCGTCATCGCTCGCCTGCTCGCCCTTGATCTTCGGATCAGGGCTCCAGAGGGAAGTCTTCATCCTCCCCTTCTCGCCAGCGCTTTCCCCGACACCACCGATCGCCGACGCGCCACCGGATCTCGCCTACGCGCCATCACCCGCTGTGTCCATCGCGCGTCCACGTGCCCACTGCCAGAACTTCGGTTCCAGATGAGCGCCGGCCTGCACGCCTTCGCGCTAGGGATATTTCCCCTGCACGCGCGCGCCCAACGGCTTTGCCCTTACGGGTCCTTCAGGTACCTGTGGTTGCACACCATCCGAGGTCTCCGGAACGCGCCCCTTCACCTACGCGCCGTCGCCTGCGCGCCCACGAGCTCCTTCTCCTGCGTGCCATCGTTCGCCCACTCGCCAACCCGCACCCTCTCCCACGCGCCAACGCTCGCCTGCGCGCTAACGCGCACCCTCGCCTATGCGCCATCGCTCGCCTGCTCGCCATCGCTCGCCTGCTCGCCATCGCTCGCCTGCTCGCCATCGCTCGCCTGCTCGCCATCGCTCGCCTGCTCGCCATCGCTCGCCTGCACGCCATCGCTCGCCTGCGCGCCATCATGCCCATGCGCTCCCTCGCCATCGCCCACGCGCGAGCAATCGCCCCCCGAGCTAGGCAATGGCCGATGCCCAGCACGTTCCCACACGAGATCCTGCAGTACGACGCGCAGTCAGGTCATCCTCATCGCGTCCCCCCCCCCCATAAGCGCAGGACAGCGCGCTCAGCGGAGGGAGGGAAATCTCCGGACAGGTCTTGGAACATTTCTTCCACAGCTTCTTCCTTTCAGGCAGACCCTGTTGTAGTTTCCACTCCTAGGGATCTTACGATCCCCTTCCCTCCAGAGGGTGTCTGACAGTGCTGCTGGCAGTCGGCAGCCCTGGTTTGGGCCCTTGATCAGAGCTGTTGCACAGGCTTTCAAGCCCGCTTTTTCTGAACTAGGCCTCAAATCAGCGGCTATCTGAGCCCCCCTGAAGAGGAAAAGAGGAGTGGACGACGTGGTTATTTCTCCAAGGGCGAAACTGGGTACTCGGAAGTCATCGAGGAAGGCTCCCTCCCCTCCCCAAACTTTCTCTCTATCCCCTGTCGACGAGGATTTTCCGTCCGAGGTGAGGCGCTCTCCCATCGCACCAATGGGAGAAAGCCCACCTCGCGCTGAGAAGTCTCCTCAGGTGGAGGTGGAGAAGAGCCCCCCACCATCTTTGTTGGAATCCTGCATCCCTCCCAGGAGGGAGTCGAAGGACTCCAAGACGATTCTGAAATCTTCGAGGATCAGACCAGAGCCAGCTAAGCCCGCGGAGATCATCCACGAGTCCCCCCAAGAAGAGCCTTTGGGGACTGGAGACCTTGCTGCTAGTCCATCAGGAGGAGAGCCGCAAGAGTCGGAGCATGCCTTCTGGCAAGTTCCGACTCTGATGAGGAACCTTAACGGATCCTTGGATCCAGAGATTCCTCCTCCAGAGGGCAAGGACATGGTTCTGGACCGAGTCTTTGGTACCCAGAAGCCCCCTAAAGCCAGCGCGGCCTTACCTTGGTCCCAGGGGGTCAAGAGTGCTAGAGATAAGGTCGAGAGCCAGCTCTCCGAGCTAGCCTCCTCCAGCCGTTCCAGTGCCGGAAACAAACTCCTCCCACCTCCTCGTGTCCACCAGAGGAGGTACAGTACTTCGAGATCATGGAGGAGTCCTGTTTAGCTCTTTCCCTCCACCACTCGGTGGAAGAGTTCTCCAGGGGAGTCCCTCTCAAAAGACTCTCCAACCGGCCAGTGTCATTCTCGGCCTCGGAGATCCTGTGCCAGGAGAAGGTAGCAAAGTGTGCCATGCAGGCCACTTCGTGGCTGGATATCTGGCTAGGATCTCTTGGCATCCTGATACAATCCGAAAACTTGTCTAAGGAGAGTACCAGGAAGGCCTTGGAGACCTTCCTTCTTTCAGGCACTCGTACCATCGAGTTTCTGGCCCACCAAGTCTCGAACTTGTGGGCTAACACTATCCTGAAACGCCGAGATACGGTGTCTGAAAGATTCAACTTGAAGGTCCCCAACACCGAGGTCAATAAGCTCAGACATTCCTCCCTTCTGGAGAGTAGTCTGTTTGAGCCGAAAGATGTAGAGCAGGCGGCTGAGAGGTGGAGGAAGTCCAACCATGACTCCCTCCTCCAGGGGGCTTTAACATCAAAGCCCTATAAGCCTCCAGCACCTCAACAACCTCGCCTTGCAAAGACTACAAAGCCGGCAGTAGCAGCAAAGGCAACGGTGTCCAAACAGCCCTTTCCCGTCATGGACAAGAAAGGCAAGAAGTCTTTTAGGGGAGGCAAAAATCCTAGGGGGAATGGCCGAGGCCGCAAACGCTAGGATTGGCAGTCCCTCCGCACGTCCACCAGTGGGAGGATGCCTTCAAAGTTGCGCGAACAGGTGGCAGCAACTCGGGGCCGATTCCTGGACGATCTCCGTGATCAGCCAAGGATATCGCATCCCGTTCATAACATCTCTACCTCCCCTGACAGCGAATCCAGTGTCGTTGAGCTCTCTTGCCATGGTATCGGCAAGAGGGCAAGCCCTTTGGGCAGAAGTTGAGACCATGTTGAAGAAGGACGCTCTCCAGGAGGTCGTCGACGGGTCCCCAGGCTTCTACAGTCGACTCTTTCTTGTAAAGAAGGTGTCTGGAGGCTGGAGACCAGTCATCGACCTCTCAGCTCTGAACAGGTTTGTCAAGCAGACCCCATTCAGCATGGAGACGGCATACACGGTCAGACTCGCAGTGAGACCGCGAGACTTCATATGCACACTGGATCTGAAGTACGCGTACTTCCAGATCCCAATCCATCCTTCTTAAAGGAAGTACCTAAGATTCAGCCTAGACAACAAGATCTACCAGTTCAAGGTACTGTGTTTCGGTCTCTCCACAGCACCTCAGGTTTACACCAGAGTGTTCACCCTAATATCTTCGTGGGCACACAGGATCGGCATCCGTCTCCTCCGTTATCTGGACGACTGGCTGATCCTAGCAGACTCGGAGTCAACCCTTCTTCGACACCGAGACAAACTTCTGGGGATTTGCCAAGATCTAAGGATCATTGTAAATCTTGAGAAGCCTTCTCTGCTTCCTACCCAAAGACTGGTATATCTAGGCATGATATTGGACACCAATCTCCACAAAGCCTTCCCATCAGACGACAGGATAGCAAAGCTGAGGAAGGTCGCAAGTTCTTTCCTCAGACGAGACGAACTCCCGGCCCAATCGTGTTTACGTCTCCTCGGTCATCTCTCATCCTTGGTCCGTCTAGTTCCCAACGGTCGTCTCAGAATTAGATCCCTGCAATGGCGACTCAAGTCCCAGTGGAGTCAAGGGCACGATTCCCCGGACGTCTTGATGCCTATGGGTCTCGTGGAACGGACGGACCTTCTGTGGTGGGTAGCAGACGAGAACCTACGAAAGGGAGTGGATCTACTCGTCCTCTCCCCGGATTTGATGCTGTTTTCGGACGCCTCAAAGAAAGGGTGGGGCGCCCACGTTCTGAACCATAGGACCTCAGGCCTGTGGTCAGAATCAGAAAAGTGCCTCCATATAAATCTGCTAGAAATGAAGGCCGTTTTTCTGGCCCTTCAACAGTTCTAACAGCACCTGGCGGGTCACTCTGTGGTGGTGATGAGCGACAACACCACAGTAGTGGCTTACATCAACAAGCAGGAAGGTACCTTTTCAGAACAGCTATCCCATCTTGCAGTAGAGAACTGAGATGGACCGAAATCCACTCGATTCCACTTTTGGCTCGCTTCATTCCAGGCAAAAGGAATGTGCTCGCCAACAGTCTGAGCAGAGCATCTCAGATAGTGAGTACCGAGTGGTCTTTGGATCGTCAAGTAGCCAACAAAGTCCTGACTTTGTGGGGTTCCCCGACTGTGGATCTGTTCGCGACAGTGTTGAACTTCAAACTGCCATTGTACTGCTCCCCAGTCTCGGGCCCCAAGGCTCTCTGGCAAGATGCTTTCCAACAACGGTGGGACAGCATCGACGTACTGTATACGCCTTTCCCCCGTTCTGTCTGATGAGGAGGGTACTCAACAAGACCAAACTATCGGTCAACCTCTCGATGACTCTCATAGCTCCGCTGTGGCATCACGCGGAATGGTTCCCGGACCTTCTGCAACTCCTTACGGAGCCTCCGATAGAACTCCCTCCGCGACACGAGCTACTCAAACAACCACACGCCAACATCTTTCACAAAGCCGTAGCTTCGCTTCGGCTTCACGCCTGGAGACTATCCAGCATCTCCTCGCAGAGAGAAGTTTCGCAACAAGTTGCGGAAAGGATGTCTGGACACCTGCGAAAGAATGCACAAAACTACACAGTGCCTTACAACGTGCCAGCGATCTTCCTCACTTTCCTGCGCCCTCCTGCGCAGTTATGGTCCCCGGATTCATACGCCAGCTCTTGCCAAAGAGTCAAGGCTCGCAGCTCCAGTGCACCAGCTTTTGTCTAAGAACCAGCACTGGCCTGCTCTCCATGCAGATATTAAGCACCAGCATCATCCTTTGTGCCATCGCTCTAGACTCACGTACAAACTCGCGCAATTGTGAGTAAAAAGGAGTAAAACTTTTTTTGACAGGTCACCATTGCCCTATTCCTCCCCACAAGCATATAAACATAGCCACCGGGAAAAGAGGAATAAGGCTCCGCAGAAGGATCCAAGATCCCGAAGATTCCATCCTACAAGGGAATCGAATCGGAGAATCCTTGGTCACTGTCTCTTCTGAAGTTTCTTTTTTCCTTGACAGACCAGCGGCAGCAAACAGGAAAGCATCAACAGACTGATCCCTAGATCACGGTTTGCTGATGGCTAGTTCACAGTTTACTGATCGCTAGGTCTCCAATCACCAGATCGCCAATTGCTAGCTCAACGCTGATCTGTGACCTCTAGTTCCTCCAATGACTAACGATCTCCAATGGCTAGCATTTCCAATCATTGATTGCTAGTCAATAATCAGTCATCAGCTTGCTGATCACTAGATCACCGATGGGCAGCTCATCTTTCTTCGATCATTAAACTCAGCTCGCTGATCTCTGACCAGCCCATCTTCAGCTTGCTCATCTCTGACCAAACAGGGGGGATCATAATCGGCTGGCTGATATCGAACTCACCATCGGCGCACAGACCACCGATTCATTTGTCATTGGTTATTTGGCAGCAGTTCGTGACTCGAACTTACTAGTCAACTGCTTCCTGTAGTTCCTAGATCAGAAGTTATACAACATACTTCTTGCTACTGGCCGTTTGCCATCACGCTAAAGTGATCGGTAAACGTTCGACAACCCTCATCATCGACTTGCCAACAGGGAACTACTTGCGAGCACTCTTCAACCGCACAGTATCCACGATACCCAATGGTTAACCATTGATTAACATTCGCCAGATTAATTCTATTCTAAGGAATAGCATCAATCCCATCAGGGCGCGTGGTAAGGCTAAGCGTGGCCTTCCTTCTAAAGACATTCTCTCTCAGAGAAGAATCCTTTCACTGGGTATCGCTCCTGTTCCTTTACGACACGAGTCAAGACTCCAGCGTCTACAATCTTCCATGCAAAGGATCACCAAGGAGCTGTCCCTTTGGGTCGATGTCCACTCCATGTTGGAGTTCGATCGAAGGTCAAGACCTCAGGTCCTCATTTGCCAACTGGACCTAAAGGACACTTACTCCCAGGTCCAAACCATCCATCTAGGAAGGTTGGAAGATTCAGTCTAGACAAACAAGAAACACCAGTTCAAGGCACTGTGCTTCGGTCTTTCCATTACACCCATCCTGGTCTCACAGGATCGGCTTCCGTCTCCGTTGTCTCGGGACGACTGACTGACCTTAGCAGACTCAGTGGCAACCTTGTTTTTGAACTTCTGAAGTCTTTTTACCAAGATCCAGGGACCAGGGTAAACCTCCGGGATCTTCCCTACTTCCCTCCCAGGAGACTGGTGTATCTGGGAATGATTCTAAACACCAATCTCCACAAAAACCTTCTCGAAATGAGAACGACTTCCATTCCAGGAGACTGGAGTCAGAAAAAGAAAAAAGGAGGGACCATAGTGCTGCACCACACGACCTCAGCCCTCTGGACAGAGCCCGAAGGTACCTTCACTTAGATCTCTTAAGAGGTGAAGACCAACTTTCCGGTTCTTCAACAGCCTCATCGGTTCCTAACAGACCACTCAGTGATGTGATGGACGACACACCGCACACCACATAGAGTCTCACATCGACAAGCAAGTAGGAACTGGCTTGTAGAATCTTCCCATCTAATAGTATAAACACTAAGATGGGCCAAAGTCCGTTCGGTACCACTTTCAGCCCTCTTCATTCCAGACTGGAAGAACAGGCTCGCCGACAATCTGTGCACAGCATCTCAGATAGGTATACCGAATGGACTTTGGATTGCCATGTAGCCAACAAAGTCCCGACTTTACGAGGTCCTCCAACTAGGGGGTCTGTCCACAATGCTCCTGAACCTCAGGCTACCGTTGCTCACCAGCCCTAGACCCCAAGGCTCTCTGGCAACAACGGTGGGTACAACAATGACGTTTACATATCGTCCCTGTTTTATCTGAAGAAGGGCACTCAACAAGGTTAGAACATTGGTCAACCTCTCAAGGACTCTCCTAGCTCCGCTATGGCATTATGCAGAAAGGTTTCCAAACCTTTTGCAGCTCCTGATAGAGCCTCCAAGAGAACCCTCTCCGCATATCAGACAACCCACTTTAACACCTACCACAAGCTATAGCTTTTCTATAAGTGTACGCCTGAAGACTACCCAATACCTCTTTGCGAAGAGGTTGTCTAGATACCTGAGGAGTTCCTCAGCATCAGTCTACCAGGCAGTGTCACGTCTTGTGTGGTTGGCGTCATGGGAAAGTGTTTCTTCTCTCGATACCTCGATTCCAGCAATAGCGGAATCCTCGAGTATATGCAAGAGGAAAAGATTCCCTATTCAGTTTTGAAAGGTAAAGATGATCACTCAACCTTGATCCTTCACCTTCATACTGAAAGAAAGGGATACTCTTTCATCGATAGACTTTTCCTAACTCATGGGGACTTACTACTTGCCTTTCCCCTCTCGGAATTGAGACCTTCCTCTCAGAACATAGTTCAATCTCTGATCCCTAAAGGGACCTCCTTGTGTTCCACTTCACCAGGCAACAAATTTCCTCCTGATTTAAGAACACAATGTTCCTACACACTCGGACAGCAACCATACGAGTTAAGGAACTTTATGGTCTCTCTTACAACATCGCCCATTATTGAGAAGGGCAAAAGACAAGGTTCAGTTTCGTTCCTGAGTATGTCACCAGACACTGTCTCCAGAGGTGACGGTTCCTACACAAGTCTCAACTAGGTAACGGACGATCCAGATCATCCGTTACTGTACCCAGGGTAAGGTATGAGACTTTACCTAAAGAAAACGGCTATAGCCTGCCCGGGTCCCTCCTCTTGTCAGCACCGAGAGAGACTAGAAAAGGATCACCGAAACATCATCTTGACATGACGACTCACAGTGTCAGGGGCATAACTATGCCCCTGGTCCTTCTTAGCAGATTACTCTGTGACGCAGGTTTTACAAGAAAGGATGTGAATGCTCCAGGTGACTTTCACTACCTTTCTCCTGCAAGATGTGACCCACAGGAACTCGATACGATCTCTATCTGTCCAGTGGTGGCTGCACAACAGCTGGTTGTATACCTCAAGCTCCTTAATGGACAAGTAGCAGAAGGTTGAGGGCACTGTTACCCGGTTTTAGTCTACGTGAATGAAAAGATTTGACTGGCTCTTATTCTTTTCTTCATCTTACCCTCTTGTGGGGAAAGCAGCATCCTGGGTGCTCTGCATAGCTGACCTCAAACCACTGCGGGTAAACCATGCTTCTTTGTGTTCCTAGTATTAAGACTAATACTGTTACGTCCCCATACCCTGACGAGGTGGTATTGGGAAAGTCTTAGGCTACAAGTTTCCATCTAAAGAACTTTAGAACAACTTCCTAGGACGAGTCACATTTCTTCATACCTTCACACACAGCTTGCGTAGGCCGCAGTCCTTGCGTAGCAAGGTTCTAGCGAGGTGCAGGGACTCCTTATTTCTTGGGTGCTTACACACTCAAATAACGAGCCCCCGGGCAAAGCCAAAAAGCCAGACTGGCAGGGACGTCCATCTTTCCGAATGGGTGAGTCACCCCTATTAAATAGCGTGGTTTGTATTCCAGTTACGGAACAAATGACAAATTTGTAGATAATTTGTATTTGTTCCGTAACCGAAATACAAACCATGCTATTTACATAGGGTTTACTTTCGGCGTAGCTGAAATTGACGAGCCATTAGATTTTAACGAGGGTTTACTACCCCCGCGCTAGTTAGCAGGGGTAGGGGAGGGGTAGCTTGCTACCCCTTCCCCCCTCACACACCAGTGAAATGTCTCTCTTCACTTTTGGCTCGGACGATGTACAGACGTGTCTGTCTTCGTCCTCACTTGGCAGCCATTTTATGTTTTGTCTTTACTTAATCACTTACTTTTCTTATACTCTATATACTGTATATGTAAACATATTTTCATTTTTATGTATATATTTAAGTAGTATAGAAATCAGTAAGTTTCCTTTTCAGAGTTCGTGCTTGTGTGTGTAGTGTACGATATCTCTATGAAGCCCGCGGCAGTTAGGCCACCACGGTGTAATTTCATGGGTCACGATCGAGTTTGACTTCGGTCTCTCTCTCTCTCTTGAGGTCGTTCACCCTTTACTACGTTTTACCTTTACAGTACTACGTCCTGGGTAGCTTCCTTCCCGTGTCGGGTGGGGTTGCTACGCCGTACATTTTATCTCAATTAGTTTTATGAATCTAATTGTATTTGTTAACTTTTCAGCTTTGTAGAACGCTTCTTCTTGGGGTTTTTCGTTCTTTCTTTAGTGAACATTCATATTTGAATTACATAATTATAATTGTTATAATTCTGTGTTTGTTACAGCTCTCCTTCCGTGAGTGTAAGTGGAGTTGAGGGCACGTGCCTGTTGTGTAATTCTTGTGTTCTTTTCCCTCGGGATCCCTCTTCGAAGTCTTCCCGGGGGATTGAATGTTAACTAATTACTTTTATTTTTTCACTTAACGATCTAGTTTTCGTTTGTATAATGTGACAACGAGCGAGCTGTCTTGTTGGGGCCTGGGAAGTCTGCTGTTGCTGCCTCCCCTATAGAACTTCGTCAGGGGCGTGTCTCCTTCTCCTGGAAGTGCTCCCGTGACGACTGACAGCTCTTCAGTTCATCTTAGAACTCTCAGGAGGCTCGCCTCCTTGGGTGGGTAACTTCCCTTCCGAGGGAAGGTTCCCTGTCCAGACTTGAGTTTTTCCCTTAGGGGGGAACTCCTCTTACCTTAATTTTGTTCCTGGTCCTCCGGCGGTTATGCTCTTGGTGCTGAGCGACGGTTTTTTGTAACCTTGCTCAAGGGGCTGAGCGGTTGCAAGCTCGGACCATGGAATTCGTGCGACTATGCTCTTGGTGCTGAGCGGTCGCACCTGCAGCTATGCTCAAGGGGCTGAGCAACTGCAGGAGCCCCTCTTCGGAGGATTGCTCTTTTAGGTCACTTGCTGACCCGTCTCTTCTACGAAGTGTTCCTCTCTCGTTCGCGAGGGAGGACACTCATAGAGACTCCTCTTCGGAGGACTCTTCTGCTGTTGTTGCCGTTGTTGCTGAAGGCTCAGTCCCCTTCGGGGGGCATCTGACCCCTACGGTCTCTCCTGCGAGTGCTTCTCCCCCAGGGAGGAGTTCACCACAGAGACTCCTCTTCGGAGGACTCCGTCTGCTGTTGTTGCTGAAGGCTCAGTCCCCTTCGGGGGGCAGCTGAGCCCTACAGTCTCTCCTGCGAGTGCTTCTCCCCCGGGGGGGGGGGAGTTCACCACAGAGACTCCACTTCGGAGGACTCTGTCTGCTGTTGTTGCTGAAGGCTCAGTCTTCTTCGGGGGGCAGTTGAGCCCTACGGTCTCTCCTGCGAGTGCTTCTCCCCTGAGGGGGAGTTCACTATAGAGACTCCTCTTTGGAGGACTCCGTCTGCTGTTGTTGCTGAGGGCTCAGTTCCCTTCGGGAACAGCTGATGCCAACGGTCTCTCCTGCCAGAGACTCTTCCTCTCGGGGAAGTTCACGATCAGAGACTCCTCTTCGGAGGTCGGAGGGTGTTGCGCCTGTCCGAGGTCGTCTTCATCTTCATTCGACGTTCTCCGCAGAGGACCCTCCTCGACAAATACCGACCGTTGCAGCTGCTCTACTCCTGCCAGACTTTCTAGTCTTCATCTCCGTTCCTGGACGCAGATGCTCAGTGGGCGCCATCACACCCTGTTTACAACGGGCACCGGTCCCTTCGGGGCTAAGGGGCTTATTCCACAGTGTGGGTAAGTCCCTTAAGTGCCAGGTTTTTCCTGTGCGCCTACGTTCTCCTGCGCGCCCGCGCGCAGTAGCGCTCTAGCACTCGCCTGCTGTGGACCACGATCTCCGGAAGTTGAGTCTCGCCATAGATCTTCCTGTGCGCCAGTGCTCACCTGTGCTTCTGACCTTCTGTACGCCAGCGCTCTTCAGCTTGCCAGCTCACACCTGCGCACCCTTTCCTGCTACGCGCCATGGGCACCAACGGTTTCCTGAACGCCCTCGATCGCCTGCTTGCCAGCGCACATCGGCGCTCCCCTTCCTGATGCACTTGCGCGCCTCCTGATTAGCGCGATGCGCGCCAACGTTCGCCCTCTCGCCCACGATCTACCAGATCTGGGCGCAGGCAAGAAGATTTCCTTCGCCTCCTTGCCGACGATCTTCTCTAGTCTCTTACACGCCAGCGATCTCCTATGCGCCCGCGTGATTCTTCGCCTGCGCGCAAGCGTTTTTAACGCGCCACCGCTCGCCAACGCGCCATCGCTTGCCGACGCGCCATCGCTTGCCAATGCGCCATCACTTGCTAACGCGCCTTCACTCGCCTACGGGCCATCGCTCGCCAAGATGCGCCATAGCTCGTCAGCGCGCCATCGCCCGCCTACGCCCCATCGGTCTCCCGGCCGCTTGCGCTCGCCCTCTCGGCCGCGCGCCCAGGCGCACCCAGGTTCGCCCGCACGCAAACCAATGGTTTTCCATCGCGCCAGCGCCAGCGCGGTTCCAGCCAGTGAGCCATCGCTCGCCTTCGCACCATCGGATTCTGACCGCCAGCGCTCGCCCTTCCAACCGCGCTCGCCCTTCCAACCGCGCTCGCCCCCACCTGCGCTCCCTCGCGAACTTTCGACTGCGCGCTCTCGCTCCCACGTGCCTGCACGCCCATGCGCCTGCGTGCCCGCGCACTGGCGTACCCACGTTCGCCCACGCGCGAACCATCATTTTACCATCGCGCGAGCGCCAGGGCGATTTAGACCACGATTCCCATCGGGTTTTCGCAACACGGGCAACCTGGCGAGTCTTCTGGAGCGCATACTTCAAGAACACGATCTCACCCCGTAAACACAGAGCATGGCACGTGCAAGAGCAGGAAGAATCTTCAGGGAGGTCTGAGCAACATTCTTCTCCTTCTTTTCAGAACCTGGTTTAGCCCTTCCTCCCCACCATTCCGTGGAAGGGTCTTGCCAGCAAGTTTTCTTTCGAGAAATTCTCCGCCCGGCAGGGGGTGACTGGTCTAGCCCTTCCTCTTCACCATTTCGTGGAAGGGGCTTACTAGGCCTTTCCCTCTCCGATTGCGACCCGAGGATTTGTACAAGAAAGCTCCAGGAAGATCATGGGAACTTTCCTTCTCTCGGGCTCAAGCACCTTTGCGTTCCGTCACCAAGTTTCGAACTTGCGGATAAACTCGATGTTGAAGCATTTAGACGCAGTGACCGAGGGCTTCCTCTCGGAAGTCCCATCCGCGGATGTCGGCAAACTCAGACACGCTTCCATCCTTGGGAAGGGCTTGTTTGAGCCCAAGGACGGAGAAATGGGCAGCTGGTGTGCGGAGGAAGTCGAATCTCGATTCACTCCTCCAAAAAGTGCTTACTTCCAGACCCTGCAAGCCTCCGACGCCTCATCATACAGCCTCGTCAGCCTAGGTTATCGGAACCGCTCCGGCAGCTAAGACAAGGTGTACAATAGCAGTCCCCTCCTGTCAGGGACAGGTAGGACGGGAAGTCCTCCCGGGGAGGCAATAATCCTGAAGGGAGCGGCCGAGTTCGCAAACTCTAGGATTGGCAACCCCCCTGCAGGTCTCCCGCTGGGGGGATGCCTAAGGTTACTCTTTCAGATAACAGCATCCCGGTGCCGATTCCTGCACGATCTCCGTGATCAGCCAAGGATATCGCGCCTCGCTCTTAGCATCTCTCCTCCACTGATAGCGAATCCAGTGTCGCTGAGCTTCTATGCCATGGGATCAGCAAGGGGTTTGCCCTTCGGGCAGAAGGAGCCATGCTCTAGATGAATGCCATCCATAGGGTCGTTGACGGCTTCCCCCCCGGCTTCTTCAGTCGATCCTTTCTTGTAAGGAAAGCATCTGAGACGGGAGTTCCGTCATCGACCACTCAGCTCTGATCAAGTTTGTCGAACAAACTTCGTTCAGCGTGGAACAGCAGAATCGATCAGACTGGTAGCGAGACCACAAGACTCCATATGCCCTGGATCGGAAGTACGGGTACTTCCAGGTCCCATTCCATCCGTCTTCCAGGAAGCACTTGGAATTCAGCCTAGACTACAGATGTACCAGTTCAAGATGCTGTGTTGCGATCCCGCCGCAGCAACGCAGGTTTTCACCAGAG
Organism: Palaemon carinicauda; assembly: GCF_036898095.1. NCBI lineage: Eukaryota > Metazoa > Arthropoda > Malacostraca > Decapoda > Palaemonidae > Palaemon > Palaemon carinicauda. Next base: position 135,858 of record NW_027171794.1, on the reverse strand, counting down.
AACTCTCCATGCTATCCTCATGGCCACTCAGGAGCAGGCTTCCGCCTCCTTCGCTTTCTGGAGGTCTGGCTAACTCCGGTAGTCTCGGAATGGACCTTCTTCGACACCGAGACAAACTTCCGGGACTTTACCAAGATCTAGGGATCATGGTAATTCGCAAGGAGCCTTCTCTGCTTCTACCTCAACATCTGGGATATCTAGCCATGATATTGACTCCTTCTCCAAGCCTTCCCATCAGTTGAGTGTGGCAAGGCTGAGGAGAGTCGCAGAACCGTTCCTCAGACAAGGAGAGCTTTCAGCCCTATCTTGGTACGTTTCCTAGGTCTCCTTTCCTCCTTGACCCGTCTAAGTCCCGAACGGTCGCCTCAGGATAAGTTCCCTGTTAGGCGGCCCAAGTTCCGGTGGAATCAAAGCAACGATTAACTGGACCTTCTGGTCCCTTTGGGACCAGCGGAACGATTAGACCTGCAATGGGGGTTGACCTACGGAAACCTCTTGCATGGGAGTGGATCTTCTCGTCCTTCCCCCGCATTTGATGCTGTTCTCGGACTCGTCAAAGAAAAGGGAAGGGGGGGGGGTGACCATGTTCTGGTTTAGGCCTATGGTCAGGACTTGAAGGGTACCTCCACATCGTTCAGCTAGGCTTTGAGGCCGTAGTCTGGCCCTTCCAACAGATCCTGCCGAGTCGCTCCGTGCGCGACAAATTCATGGTACTGGCGTATTCCAACTAGCAGGGAGGTACATTTCATACTTTCGCATCTTGCAGTAGAGATACTTAGATGAACCGAAGTTCACTCGATACCACTATCGGCTCACTCATTCCGGGCAGAGGAATGTTCTCTCCGACAATCTGAACAGAGACTCACAGATAGAGAGTACCTGGGGGTCTTTGGCTTCTAGTAACCAGCAAAGTCCTGGCCTGGGGGACCTGATCACGATAGCCTGGAACTTCAAGCTGCAGCTGTATTACCCCCCCAGTCTCAGACCCTGAGACTCTTTGGCAAGATGCCTTCCGGTAACGGTGGGACAGCATCGACGCCTACGTCTTCCCGCCATTTTTTTGTCAGTTCAGGAGGGGTCTCAACGAGACCAGATTGTCGGTCAACCTATCGATGACTCTGAGAGCTCCGCTGCGACTTTACGCAGAACGGTTTCCGGACCTTCTGCATCCCCTGGCGGAACTCCTGGGAGAGCTTCTTCCACGACACAGGCTACTCAAACAACCACACTGCAACATCTATCACAAGCCGTAGCATCGCTTCTGCTTCACGCCTGGAGACCATACGACACCTCCTCACAAAGAGGCACCCCGCAACAGTTGCGGAGCGGAGGTCACGTCACCTGCGATAGTCATCCGCAGGGGTCTACCAGGCGAAGTGGAGAGTCTTCTGTGGTTGGTGTCGTGGGAGAGGTACCTCTCCCCTTGATGCCTCTACTCCAGCAATAACGGAGTTATTGTTTATCAGCGGGAGGAAACTCTATTTCCGCTCTCGGCAGTGAAGCCTATCACTCAGCCTTACCCTGGCCTTCAGGCTGGAAAGAATAGACATTTCCTCCCTGCTGGATCTTTCTTCGCTCATGCGAAGCGACGAACGTACCTGCCCCCAGTCGAAGTGAGACCACCTCCATGGAACATGGTTCGGGCTCTTAAGACCCTTAAGAGATCTTCTTGCGAACCATTACGTCAGGCCTCTAATCGTCGCCCGTCTTGGAAGACGGTGCTCCTGCTCGCTCTGGCCTCGGCCAAGTGTGTAAGCAATCTTCATGGTCTCTCGTACGACTCCGCCTTTTCAAGAGGATAGGGGGAGGTAACATTCAGGTTCGTTCCTGAGTTGATTTCTAGACTCAGAATCTTGGAGTCCCGGACCTTCGGTTCGACTCCTTCAAGATTTCGAGTCTCCGTTCTGTAACAGATGACCCGGACCTTCTCCTACTTGCCAGTAAGGAACCGGAGGGGTTATCTTTAAGAACAGCTGCAGTTCGTCCTGACGTGCAAGCCCGGTTTGGGAGCACAATAAGGACGCAGGGGAGGGTCACCAAGTATGCCTTTTCAGCCCGGATTCAAGGGCATTCATCTTGACCTGAATCCAGACCCTCCCCCGTCACGTCGCCCTACAGCCCACGATGTCAGATACATCGCAACGTCCCTGGCCTTCAAGAGGGACTACTCTGTGACGCAGGGGCTACAAGCTGTAGTCTGGAAGCGTCTAGCGACCTTCGCAGCCCACTTCCTGCAGGACCTGACCCACAGGGGTATCGATACGTTTCTATCGCCCTGTGGTGGCTACACAACAGTTGGTCTAACCTCAGGCTCCTTTTTGGACAGGTAGCAGAAGGTTGAGGGCATTGTTACCGGGTTTTAGACTGCATGAACGGAAGAAGTATGTCTGGCCCTTACTTCTTTCTTCATCCTCCCCTCTCCTGGGGAAAGCAGCATCCTGGTCTCTGCATAGCTGACCTCAAACCTCTGCAGGTAAACCATGCTTCCTTGTGTTCCGAGTATTGAGATAATACTGTCGCGTCCCCCATACCCTGACGAGGTGGTATTGGGAACGTCCTAACCCAGAGTTTTGTCTAAGAACTCCAGGTCAACTGCCTAGGACAAGTCACACTTTCTTCCTTCACACACAAGCTTATGTAGGCCACACGTTCCTTGCGGAGCAAGGAACTTGTGAGGTGCAGGGACTCCTCTCGAGTGCGGCTCACTCGGATTCTGAGTCCCCGGGTAAGCCAAAGCCAGTATGGCTGAGGATTTTCCACCCTTCCTAAGGGGTAAGTCACCTTATGTAAATAACGTGGTTTGTATTTCGGTTACGGAACAAATGACAAATTCGGAGATAATTTGTATTTTTCCTAACCATACAAACCTTAGCTATTTACACACATTTGCCCGCCAGCCCTGTCCCCCAAGTCAAGTCCTACCTCTAAGTGAAGTGAAACATTTCACCGGTGTGTGAGGGGGGAGGGGTAGCAAGCTACCCTTACCCCTACCCTCATTAAAATCTAATGGCTCGTCAATTTCAGCTATGCTAAAAGTAAACCCTATCTAAATAGCTAAGGTTTGTATGGTTAGGAACAATACAAATTATCTCCGAATTTGTCATTTTTCCTAACTATACAAACCTTAGTTATTTAATCAAACTTGCCCGCCAGCCCTATCCCCTTTGAAGTCCTACCTCCAAGCAAAGTGAGCTCAAGTACAGGTGTGTGTGAGGGGGGGGGGGGTAGCAAGCTACCCTCCCCTACCCCCGCTAACTAGCGGTGTGGATAGTAAACCCTCGTTAAAATTTTAATGGCTCATCATTTCAGCTATGCCGAAAGTAATACCCCTATTAAATAGCTAAGGTTTGTATAGTTAGGAAAAATACAAATTATCTACGAATTTGTCATGTTCGACCTCTGCACAGTTCCTCTGATTTTTACGAAACTAATGATGAATGTGGCGAGCATGCTGCACTCGAGAGGCATCAGAGCCTCCCTGTACTTGGACGATTGGCTTGTAAGAGTTCCCTCAGCCGATCGCTGTTTGAAGGACCTTCAGTTGACTTTAGATTTGACAAAAGAATTGGGACTCCTAGTGAGCCCAAAGAAGTCACAGCTGACTCCATCCCAGAAGATCCTTTATTTGGGGATGGAGATTCAGAGTCAGGATTTTCGGGCTTTTCCGTCGCGTGCAAGAGTTCAGTCAGCACTTCTAAGGCTGGAGGCCTGTGTGAAGAAGAAAGTCACTTCATTAGGAGAATGGATGAGTCTTCTGGGAACCCTCTCGTCTCGAGAAGTTTGTATCCCTGGGGAGACTGCACCTAAGGGGTAAGTCACCTTATGTAAATAACGTGGGTTGTATTTCGGTTACGGAACAAATGACAAATTCGGAGATAATTTGTATTTTTCCTAACCATACAAACCTTAGCTGTTTACACATATTTGCCCGCCAGCCCTGTCCCCCAAGTCAAGTCATACCTCTAAGTGAAGTGAGACATTTCACCGGTGTGTGAGGGGGGAGGGGTAGCAAGCTACCCTTACCCCTACCCGCATTAAAATCTAATGGCTCGTCAATTTCAGCTATGCTAAAAGTAAACCCTATCTAAATAGCTAAGGTTTGTATGGTTAGGAAAACTACAAATTATCTCCGAATTTGTCATTTTTCATAACTATACAAACCTTAGTTATTTAATCAAACTTGCCCGCCAGCCCTATCCCCTTTGAAGTCCTACCTCCAAGCAAAGTGAGCTCAAGTACAGGTGTGTGTGAGGGGGGGGGGGGTAGCAAGCTACCCTCCCCTACCCCCGCTAACTAGCGGTGTGGATAGTAAACCCTCGTTAAAATTTTAATGGCTCATCATTTCAGCTATGCCGAAAGTAATACCCCTATTAAATAGCTAAGGTTTGTATAGTTAGGAAAAATACAAATTATCTACAAATTTGTCATGTTCAACCTCTGCACAGTTCCTCTGATTTTTACGAAACTAATGATGAATGTGGCGAGCATGCTGCACTCGAGAGGCATCAGAGCCTCCCTGTATTTGGACGATTGGCTTTTAAGAGTTCCCTCAGCCGATCGCTGTTTGAAGGACCTTCAGTTGACTTTAGATTTGACAAAAGAATTGGGACTCCTAGTGAGCCCAAAGAAGTCACAGCTGACTCCATCCCAGAAGATCCTTTATTTGGGGATGGAGATTCAGAGTCAGGATTTTCGGGCTTTTCCGTCGCGTGCAAGAGTTCAGTCAGCACTTCTAAGGCTGGAGGCCTGTGTGAAGAAGAAAGTCACTTCATTAGGAGAATGGATGAGTCTTCTGGGAACCCTCTCGTCTCTAGAGAAGTTTGTATCCCTGGGGAGACTGCACCTAAGGGGTAAGTCACCTTATGTAAATAACGTGGTTTGTATTTCGGTTACGGAACAAATGACAAATTGGGAGATAATTTGTATTTTTCCTAACCATACAAACCTTAGCTATTTACACATATTTGCCCGCCAGCCCTGTCCCCCAAGTCAAGTTCTACCTCTAAGTGAAGTGAGATATTTCACCGGTGTGTGAGGGGGGAGGGGTAGCAAGCTACCCTTACCCCTACCCTCATTAAAATCTAATGGCTCGTCAATTTCAGCTATGCTAAAAGTAAACCCTATCTAAATAGCTAAGGTTTGTATGGTTAGGAAAAATACAAATTATCTCCGAATTTGTCATTTTTCCTAACTATACAAACCTTAGTTATTTAATCAAACTTGCCCGCCAGCCCTATCCCCTTTGAAGTCCTACCTCCAAGCAAAGTGAGCTCAAGTACAGGTGTGTGTGAGGGGGGGGGGGGGTAGCAAGCTACCCTCCCCTACCCCCGCTAACTAGCGGTGTGGATAGTAAACCCTCGTTAAAATTTTAATGGCTCATCATTTCAGCTATGCCGAAAGTAATACCCCTATTAAATAGCTAAGGTTTGTATAGTTAGGAAAAATACAAATTATCTACGAATTTGTCATGTTCGACCTCTGCACAGTTCCTCTGATTTTTACGAAACTAATGATGAATGTGGCGAGCATGCTGCACTCGAGAGGCATCAGAGCCTCCCTGTATTTGGACGATTGGCTTGTAAGAGTTCCCTCAGCCGATCGCTGTTTGAAGGACCTTCAGTTGACTTTAGATTTGACAAAAGAATGGGACTCCTAGTGAGCCCAAAGAAGTCACAGCTGACTCCATCCCAGAAGATCCTTTATTTGGGGATGGAGATTCAGAGTCAGGATTTTCGGGCTTTTCCGTCGCGTGCAAGAGTTCAGTCAGCACTTCTAAGGCTGGAGGCCTGTGTGAAGAAGAAAGTCACTTCATTAGGAGAATGGATGAGTCTTCTGGGAACCCTCTCGTCTCTAGAGAAGTTTGTATCCCTGGGAAGACTGCACCTACGTCCCCTTCAATTTCACCTCAATGCTCATTGGAAGAGGGGAGACAGTCTCGACAGGGAGAGTATTCCCATTACAAGTACGATCAGAGCACATCTTCGATGGTGGAACAACGCTCACAGACTCAACGAGGGCCTCTCGTTGGAGCCTCGTTGGAGCAGAGGAATCCAGACCTTGTGCTGTTTTCAGACGCCTCAAATTCGGGATGGGGAACAACATTGGGAAAAAGAGAAATATCAGGTCGTTGGACAAAGGAACAGGAGGCTCTTCATATCAATCAGAACGAGCTCTTAGCAGAGCACTTAGCCCTCAGAGGATTCGAGGATCTGGTCCTAGACAAGGTGGTTCAAGTCAATGCGGACAGCACCACGGCCCTAGCATATACAGTATAGCAAAGCAGGGGGGGACCCACTCGAAGTTGCTGTACGAGTTAGCGAGATCTCTTCTCCTTTTGGCGAAGGAAAGGAGGATTCTTTTATTGACATGGTTCATTCAAGGAGTCAAGATTGTGAGTGCGGACAGGCTCAGCAGGGGGGACCAAGTTCTTCCCACAGAGTGGACGCTACATCTGGACGTTGTCCCCTCATAGATCTGTTTGCAACCTCCAAGACAAAGAGACTGGGAACGTACTGCTCTCCAGTTCCGGATCTCGAGGCAGCTCACATAGCCGCGTTCCTGTTAGATTGGACACACATGGATGTGTACGCTTTTCCACCATTCAAGATCCTATACAAAAGTGGTGCAAAAGTTCGTATCTCACAAGGGGACCAGGATGACCCTAATTGCTCCTTTCTGGCCGTCAGAGTCTGGTTCACGGAGGTACTGTGGACGTGCCGAGAAGCCTCCCGTTGAGAGCAGATCTTCTCAGACAGCCCCATTTGGCAAGAAATCACCAAAACCTCCGAGCTCTACGTCTGACTGCCTTCAGACTATCAAAAAACTCTCAAGATCTAGAGGATTCTCGAAGGAGGCAGCCAAGGCTATTGCAAGAGCAAGGAGAGCCTCTACCATCAGGGTGTATCAGTCCAAATGGGAGGTATTCAGAGAATGGTGTAGGGCTAACTCGGTTTCTTCGTCCAATACCTCTATAATACAGATTGCCGATTTCTTTTTAGATCTTAGAAATAAGCGTAACTTCTCTGCCTCGACGATTAAAGGATACAGAAGTATTTTGGCAACTGTTTTCAGACATAGAAATTTGGATCTCTCCAACAATAAAGATTTACAAGACCTTCTTAGGTCTTTTGAAACATCTAAGAGATGTCATCAGGCTTCACCTGCTTGGAATTTGGATGTAGTATTTAGATTCCTTATGAGTGACAGGTTCGAGCCTCTGCACTCGGCCACTTTTAAAGATATAACTTTGAAGACGCTTTTCTTAGTGAGCTTGGCGACGACTAAAAGAGTCAGTGAGCTCCATGCTTGTAGCAAGAACATTGGATTCAGAAACGGGAAAGCAATATGTTCCTTGCAGCAGGGTTATCTGGTCAAGAATGAACTTCCTTCTCATCCATGGCCCAAGTCTTTTGAAATTACTAATCTCTGTGACATAGGGCGATGAGATCGAAAAAGTACTCTGTCCTGTTAGAGCTCTAAGGGTATATTTGGACAGAACGAAGAGCTTGAGAGGCAGCTCGGAGGCGCTCTGGTGTGCAGTCAAGAAGCCCTCGCAGCCTATGTCGAAGAATTCTCTATCCTTTTTTATAAGGCTTTTAATTAGAGAAACTCATTCACAGTGTGATGAGGCAGATCTTAGACTGCTCAAGTTGAAGGCACACGAAGTAAGAGCAGTGGCTACTTCGGTAGCTTTTAAACAAAATCGTTCTCTGCAAAGCATAATGGATGCGAATTTTTGGAGAAGTAAGTCTGTTTTCGCATCCCATTACTTAAAACATGTCCAGACTCTTTATGAGGACGGCTACACTTTGGGTCCATTCGTTGCTGCGAATGCAGTAGTAAGTGAAGGATCTACCACTACGTTCCCCTAATTCCTAGTACCCTTTTCTTTCTCTTGGAACTTTGTTGTTTTATGGTTGTATGTGGAGATTGGTCGACAGTCTTCCGCAATCTGTTGATTTGGTCAGGTGGTCATGTTGTTCCTTGAGAGCTCCCGGAACAAGGGTATTAGTGAAGGTCCTGTCATGTTATAGGTTATGGCACCTTTTGACAGTTCCTAGAGATCATCAGCCCCCTGGGTGGACCGCTGGATCTTCTAAGGATAGCAGACAGAATGAGGCAGAAAACCATTGCAGTCTGCTTCCTTATTAGGTACGAACCTCTTAAGTTGCTTAGGTGTAACTCTTAAGTGAATTTCCAATGAAATTGCTGTCTCTGACCCGCCACCAAGGGTGTCAATCAGCCATTCTTATATAACCAATGGGTAAGTTTTATGTTTAAAAATTATATTTTCATAATAAAATAAATTTTTTAACATACTTACCCGCTGGTTTTATAAGTTATAATCCCACCCTCCTCCCCTCTAGAGACCAAGGGGCAAGGAAAATCTGAAGTGGTTGGATTAGTTCTACCTGTAGTCCACGAGTTTTGAATAGTTCTGCCGGGGCATCAGGGACTATAGCCCTTCTTATATAACCAGCTGGTAAGTATGTTCAAAAATTTATTTTATTATGAAAATATCATTTTTATATATTGCTAGTGAAGAAATTCACCAAAAGGAAGGACAATACAATTACTGTACTGTTTATGTGGATGTGTACAGTATACTGTAGTGTTTATATAGTACTGAGCAGTATTTTGATGAATGTTTTCATGTCTGTTTTAGGATAATGGCTGAGAAACACAAGATATTTACAAATGACTCAGTGCAGCAGCTTGCTTTGATTCATACCAGGGTGGAAATCAGTACAAAAAACAAACAAACCCATGTTGGTTGGGTATATACAATTGATCCAGTGTCAGAAAGGTGAGTACAGTACTTGTTTATTGCTATTTAGCTCTACAGTAATTCCAATCAGTATGCCTCTTCTTTCTATTTTCTCCATCTTTAATTGCCAACACCACAGCCCTCTGTTATCCTCTTTCTTCAAAGATTGTGGTCCTCAGCATTTTCTTCACTTTTATTTAAGTTTCAATTGATAGATGTCACATTTTATAGGGTTTGTGTAACAAGAAAGGGATTTTTAAACTTAATTTTGTTCGTACACATATACAAACCCTTCGCTCTTTACTATTAATATATTATTCTGGCGTAGTTTGCATCCAGCCATAAACTTTTAACGCAAGGTGATAACAACCCTCCGCTAGAAAGCTGTGGTTAGTACAGCCACCTTGCTCACACACTCACCCAGTGCGTTACATCACTTTTGATTTTGGCTTGCTCTTCCATAAACCCAATTTTAAATATTAAACTTAGCCGGTGAATATATAATAGCTGACATCTCGGACGGCTCGACAGAAACCAAAAACTCGCGAGCGATCGCCATGAAGGTTGCGGGTGTGACCACCAGCGCCGACTATCGGCCAGATACCGCATATACTTGTAAACAGCTCCAGTTCTTCTCTGTCGGTCTTATCGACAAGTTGATTCCGCTCGCTGTTGACCTTGAGTTTTCGTCATTTTTGGTGAAGTACTTATTTTGGTTGTTTTGAGCTTTCGCTGTGACGGGTGTTTTTTTCTTCAATTAAAACTCTTGAACCCTTTTTTGGCAAGTTTTTATTGTTGATGACTTTGGATTTGTTTTGGATTTTCTCTGATTGTTCAATATGGCTGACCCTTCTCCTATCCCTGGACCTAAATTTTGCAAATGTAATGCTAGGGATTGTAACAAACGTCTTCCCAAGGCCTCTCTCGACCCACATACCGTTTGTTCTAATTGCCGGGGTAAATCCTGCCAATTAGGAGATCGGTGTGATGAGTGCGTGGTCTTGTCGGAATTCGACTGGCTTGAATTTGATAAATATTCTCGTAAGCTGGAGAGAGATAGGGTGAAGAGAAGCTCCTCTAGGTCGTTGGAATTTTCCTTCTCCCATGCCCCTGAACCTAATCCTTCCCCTGTAGTAGTTGTTCCTGAACCCCCTACTAGCACTCATGAACCGTCCATGCGGGATATGTTTCTTGCGATTCAAGCTTTAGGCGAGAAAGTTGAGTCCTTAGCATCGGACCGTAACCAACTCATGTCAGATGTGAAGTTATTGAAGTGTCAGAGTGGCAAATCAGAAAATCGTAGTGATAAAGTGATAAGTGCGCAAAGTGTATTTAGTGTTGCGACCGAGGGTTCGTCTGTTCGTGCTTGTCGCTCCCCTAGTCCGAGACCTCTTTCAGGCTCCCCTGCACCAGGGAGAAGTAATGTCGTAGGACTTAAGGGGACGAGAGGCTTTAACCAACGTACAGATGTTCCCTCTTTGGTATCGGGCGTTTCTCGTCAAGATCGCCTTTACCATAAGACGGGTGAGGCTGTGTTCTCGTCATCCGAAGGCTTTTCGCAAAAGAAACCTTGGCGCAAGGTTTCTAGACCCTTGAAGCGAAAGTCAGTCCCTTCAGGACAGGTCCAGCGTCCTGGCTGTAGCCACTGGGACAGCTCTGACCCTTTGCAGTCGTCGGAAGACTGTTCGCCTATTAAACGTAAGCGTAACACGGGGTCCGAGGGTCGCGGTAAAGGCAATGTTTTGCCAACACAGACGTTACCGTCGTCTCGGCCCGTTCCGACTCCCGTTGATCCTAAATGGGTTGTCCTGCAGGACATGCAGACTAAGCTTGCCTCCCTTATGGAGGAGTATAACGTTGAGCAGGTTCACGATGATCCTTCGCTTTCGAATCACCGTTACTCTGATCGAGACTCTGGCCGTCAGCCGCCCAAACGAGCTTTTACTCGTCCATTTGACGTTAGTGCTGAAGTTTCTTGTACTTTGAAACGTGATGTCAGTAGTTTTTCACATCAGTCACGTGACATGGATCCTCCCTCGCTGCAGTCCCGTATTGACTTTCAGCCGCTGCCGCAGTCTCGTGTTGACGTTCAGCCGCTGCCGCAGTCTCGTGTTGACGTTCAGGACGTTCGCCGACCGGCTCAGTTGCCTCGACTTGACGTTGAGCGTCAATCACCGCAGTCGAAGGTTGTTTTGACTGCTCAGTCTATGCAGTCAATGCAGTTCCGACGTGACGTCGAGCGTCCATCAACTCCTGTTGTTGTTGTTGGTCAGTCACAAGGTTTTCAGTCCTTTCAGCAGCGGCGTGACGTCGCTTCCTCTACTGCTACTGCTGCTCCTTTGCTTGTTGACATTGCCTGTCAAGCGTTGCCGCCGCGGCAGGTCTCTCCTTTTCATGAGACTCGGCAATTGTCGGACGAGGTTCCTTCAGATGAGGAAGTTGCTGATCCTCCTCCTACTGATATTCCTTTGGGCATTTTGTCAGACGGAGAAGAGCCTAAAGCTGCTCAGCCCTCTATGGACTTTAAGAAAATCATGCTGATTTTTAAGGATCTTTTTCCGGACCATTTTGTAACTTCTGCTCCTCGTTCGCCTCCGTCAGAGTTTGCGCTAGGCCTAGCTGCTTCGAAGCCTTCGTTTACTAAGCTAGTGCTCTCTCGCTCTTCTAAGAGGGCTTTACGTTTGCTAGGCGACTGGTTGATCACCAGGAGGATTTTGGGGAAGACAGCCTTTGCTTTCCCTCCTATTAAACTAGCTTCTAGAGCGAGCGTCTGGTATGACACGGGAGAAGTTCTCGGCTTGGGAGTTCCTGCCTCTGCCCAGGGAGACTTCTCAAGCCTCGTAGACTCTCCCCGTCGCCTGGCCATGAGACGCTCTAAAGTTTACTGGTCCTCCTCGGACCTTGACCATCTCCTCAAAGGGGTTTACAGGGCCTTCGAAGTTTTTAACTTCTTAGATTGGTCGCTAGGAGCCTTAAGCAGGAAGATCTCGTCGGCCGACCGTGATGTTTCCGTGCTTACTATGTCCTGCATGGACAAAGCCATCCGTGATGGCTCCAATGAGCTCGCCGCTACCTTTACGGCAGGAGTCCTGAAGAAGAGGGAGACTCTTTGCTCGTTCCTTTCGGCAGGAGTAACTCCCTGCCAAAGGTCGGAGCTTCTCTTTGCCCCGTTGTCATCTGCCTTGTTTCCTCAGCAGTTGATCAAGGATATTGCGGCTTCTCTGGTGCAGAAGGATACCCACGACCTGATGGCTACGTCTGCTCGCAAGGCTGCTCCTTCATCGCCTTATGTCGTAAGACCCAAGATCGATACCCCAGCGACGAGGTTTATCCCGCCCTTTCGTGGCAGAGCCCCCAGTAGGGGAGGCGCTCGTGCCGACAGCAAAAGAGGCAAGAGGAGAGGATCCAAGTCCTCCCGTGGCAGAGTCTGACTGCCCACGTCCTCAGACAGCGGTAGGGGCCAGACTGAACAACTTCTGGCAGGCCTGGGAGAAGAGGGGTGCAGACCGAGAGTCTGTGTTGTTGCTCAAGGAGGGGTACAAAATACCTTTTGTACGCAGACCTCCTCTAGTAACAGTTCCTTTAGACCTCTCTCCCAGGTATCGAGAGGAGTCAAGGAGACAAGCTCTACATCAGCAGGTTTCTCAGTTGCTAGAGAAGGGAGCGGTGGTGAAAGTCTCGGACTTTTAATCACCGGGATTTTACAACCGTCTCTTCCTAGTCCCAAAGCATACAGGAGGTTAGAGGCCAGTGCTGGATGTCAGTGCGCTCAACGTTTTTGTTGTAAAAACAAAATTTACGATGGAGACCACGAAGTCCGTCCTAGCAGCGGTCAGAGAGGGAGACTGGATGGTCTCTCTCGACCTGCAGGATGCGTACTTCCACATTCCTATACACCCGGATTCTCAACCGTATCTGAGGTTTGTATACAGGAATGTGGTGTACCAGTTCCAAGCACTGTGCTTCGGCCTCAGCCCTGCTCCTCTCGTGTTTACGAGGCTCATGAGGAATGTGGCAAAATTCTTTCATTTATCGGGAATTCGAGCCTCCCTGTACCTGGACGACTGGCTACTCAGAGCGTCGTCCCGTCATCGCTGTCTGCAGGACCTTCAATGGACGTTGGATCTTGCAAAGGAGTTGGGACTGTTAGTGAACTTAGAAAAGTCTCAACTGAATCCCTCCCAGACGATTCTCTATTTGGGGATGGAGATTCGCAGTCTAGTTTTTCGGGCTTTTCCGTCTGCCACCAGGATAGATCAAGCCTTGCTCAAAGTCCGCCTCATGCTGAAAAAAGACCGTTGCTCAGTGAGAAGTTGGATGAGCCTCCTAGGGACTCTGTCATCCCTGGAACAATTTATCTCACTAGGGAGACTTCACCTTCGCCCTCTCCAGTTCCATCTAGACTCCCATTGGAACAAGGGCAAGACTTTGGAAGCTGTGTCAATCCCGATCTCAGAGCCAGTAAAAACGTGCCTGAACTGGTGGGACAGCAACATAAGTCTGCGAGAGGGTCTGTCCCTGGCGGTCAAGAACCCAAACCACGTGTTGTTCTCAGACGCGTCGGATTTGGGTTGGGGAGCGACTCTGGACGGTCTGGAATGTTCGGGTCTTTGGACGTCGGATCAGAGGAGCCTGCACATCAACTGCAAGGAGCTGTTGGCTGTTCACTTGGCCTTGACGAGTTTCGAGAGTCTTCTACGAAACAAAGTGGTAGAAGTGAATTCGGACAACACCACAGCCTTGGCGTACATCTTCAAGCAAGGAGGCACTCACTCCCACACACTGTTCGTCATCGCAAGGGACCTCCTCATCTGGTCAAAAGATCGAGGCATCTTACTGTTGACAAGATTCATCCAGGGGGACTTGAACGTCTTGGCGGACTGTCTCAGTCGGAGAGGTCAGGTGATCCCCACAGAATGGACCCTCCACAAGGACGTGTGCAAGAGTCTTTGGATGACTTGGGGCCAACCCACCATAGACCTCTTTGCCACCTCGTTGACCAAAAGGCTCCCGACCTATTGCTCTCCAGTCCCAGATCCAGAGGCGGCCCACATAGATGCTTTTCTGCTGGACTGGTCTCACCTGGACGCGTACGCATTCCCGCCGTTCAAGATCATCAACAAGGTACTGCAGAAGTTCGCCTCTCACGAAGGGACAAGGTTGACGTTGGTTGCTCCCCTCTGGCCCGCGAGAGAGTGGTTCACAGAGGTACTTCAATGGCTGGTAGACGTTCCAAGGAGTCTGCCTTTAAGGATGGATCTCTTACGGCAGCCCCTCGTAAGGAGTCTTCATCAAAGCCTCCCCGCGCTTCGTCTGACTGCCTTCAGACTATTGAAAGACTCTCAAGAGCTCGAGGATTTTCGAAGGAGGCAGCCAGAGCGATCGCGAGGGCTAGGAGAGCATCTACCATCAAGGTCTACCAGTCGAAGTGGGAGGTCTTTAGAGACTGGTGCAAGTCATCATCCATTTCCTCTTCAAGTACCTCTGTAGCCCAAATTGCAGACTTTCTCCTGCATCTGAGAAATGTTTGCTTCCTCTCTGCTCCCACTATTAAGGGCTACAGGAGCATGTTGGCTTCTGTGTTCAGACATAGAGGCTTGGATCTGTCCAATAATAAAGATCTCCAAGATCTCCTTAAGTCCTTCGAGACCTCTAAGGAGCATCGTATGTCAACTCCTGGTTGGAACTTAGACGTGGTCCTAAGGTTCCTAATGTCCGACAGGTTTGAGCCATTACATTCAGCCTCCCTGAAGGATCTCACCCTCAAGACGCTTTTTTTGGTGTGCTTGGCTTCGGCTAAAAGGGTCAGTGAGATCCATGCCTTTAGTAAAAACATCGGCTTCTCTACAGATAAAGCCACATGTTCGCTTCAGCTTGGTTTCTTGGCCAAAAATGAACTGCCTTCTCGTCCTTTGCCTAAATCTTTTGATATACCTTGCCTATCAGAGATTGTAGGCAACGAGGTTGAAAGAGTACTGTGCCCAGTTAGAGCTCTTAAGTTTTATTTAGCTCGTACCAGATCTTTACGAGGTGGATCTGAGGCCTTATGGTGCTCCGTTAAGAAGCTCTCATTGCCTTTGTCTAAAAATGCTTTATCGTATTTTATTAGATTTTTAATCCGAGAGGCTCATTCTCACTTAAGTGAAAAAGATCGTTGTTTACTTAAGGTCAAGACGCACGAAGTAAGAGCGATAGCAACTTCCGTGGCTTTTAAGCAAAACAGATCTCTGCGAAGTATTATGGACGCGACCTTTTGGAGGAGCAAGTTGGTGTTCGCTTCATTTTACTTAAAAGACGTCCAGACTCTTTATGAGGACTGCTACACACTGGGTCCATTCGTTGCAGCGAGTGCAATAGTGGGTGAGGGTTCTACCACTACATTCCCTTAATCCCAATATCCTTTTAATCTTCTCTTGAAATGTTTTTAATCTTGTCTTGGGTTGTACGGAAGGCTGAGAAGTCTTTCGCATCCTTATTGATTTGGCGGGTGGTCAAATGTCGTTTCTTGAGAGCGCCCAGATTAAGGGTTTTGATGAGGTCCTGTTGTATGGGTGGTCGCCCTGGATATAACAGCTCCTGGGAGTCTTTCAGCATCCTAAGAGGATGGCTGGGCTTCTTGAGGAAAGCGGACTAATAAGGCAGAGTAATCGTCAGAGTCAGCTTCCTTACCAGGTACCTATATTTAATTGGGTTTTGTTATGATATAATTGTCAAAAACTCATGAGCATATACGCCTTTATTGTATTAATACTGGTCTCTACCCACCACCATGGGTGTGAATCAGCTATTATATATTCACCGGCTAAGTTTAATATTTAAAAATGATATTTTGATTATAAAATAAATTTTTGAATATACTTACCCGGTGAATATATAAATTAAAGGCCCTCCCTTCCTCCCCGATAGAGA
Source organism: Palaemon carinicauda (assembly GCF_036898095.1). Classification (NCBI taxonomy): domain Eukaryota; kingdom Metazoa; phylum Arthropoda; class Malacostraca; order Decapoda; family Palaemonidae; genus Palaemon; species Palaemon carinicauda. The sequence continues at coordinate 120,182 of NW_027171794.1, read as the reverse complement.
CCCAGCGGAATGAGAAGAACTGTAGCTGTTTACAAGTATATGCGGTATCTGGCCGATAGTCGGTGCTGGTGGTCACACCCGCAACCTTCATGGCGATCGCTCGCGAGATTTTGGTTTCTGTCGAGCCGTGTGAGACGTCAGCTATTATATATTCACCGGGTAAGTATATTCAAAAATTTATTTTATAATTAAAATATCATTTTTAAACATCTGACTTACCTGGTAGTTATATATACAGTATAGCTGAGTCCCTGACGTCATGGCAGAAATTTCAAAACTCGCGGCAATCGCCGGTTGGGTAGCCAGGTTTACCACCAGTGTGCCCTCTACCCAGGTACCTGGAACCATTCCAGTCATTCCTCAGATCTTCCTTGCCGCCTCACCGGCGACATCGTTGGATTTTTCACTCGCTGTAGCCTGTGTATAATTGCAGTTATTTTGGTGATGTACAATTTGGCTTTGGCTTTCGCTCGTTTGGATTTATTTTTTGATTTTCTTGAACCGCAATTGGATTTTGTTGTTTTGATCCTTGCTTGTATGATCTCTCTTTAAAATATTAAAAATGTCTGTCTCTTCTTCAACTTTTAGGTGTGTGAGAGGTTGTAAGACCCGGCTTGCAAAAGCCTCTGTTGATCCCCACTCCATTTGTGTGAAATGTAGAGGTAAAGTTTGTGAGTTGGTTGATCGTTGCGATTAATGTGTTATTTTGTCTGAGAGTGAGTGGTTGGAGTATGACCACTACACTTGTAAGCTTGAGAGGGATAGGATTAGAAGGAGTATGAGTTTATCTCGTTCTTCTAGAGATTGTTCCCCTTCCCGTGTCAACGAACCTAATCCCTCCCCTGTAGTGGTAGTGAACCAACTCTAAAGGACATGATGGTGGCCATTCAAGCCCTGGGCGTGAGAGTTGAGTCGCTCGCAGCGGACAGAACCAAGTTAATGTCCGACGTTAAAGAATTAAAGAGTGCTAGTGTCAGTGCTAAAAGTGAAGTGAATTTGATCAGTGCAGTAGAGGGTGCGTCTGCTTGGACCTGTCGTTCTCCTAGCCACAGACCTCTTCCAAGCTCCCCAACCCCTGGGAGAAGGAATGTCGAATGGCGAAAGGAAACGAGAGGCGTTAGCGCCCGAGCAGTCGTCCCCTCGAGCGTACCTGTTGACGCTTCACAGGACGCTCACCCTCGCCATGGGAAAGGTGAGGTGAAAGTGTTTTCGTCCTCTTCGGATAACGCAGCGCCCAGACGGGGCTGGCGTCTCGCATCCAGACCTCTGAAAAGGAAGATTGACTCTGTCGAACAGTGTCGTGTCATGACGCCTCAGGCTCCAGGTTGCAGCCATTGGAGCAGTCTGGAGCATTTTCCTTCCTGCTCCGAAGAATGCTCTCCTGCCAAGCGCCCTGTTACGTCGGTAGGAGATAGAAGGATGTCGGAAGCTGTCAAGCGTCCAGCCCCACCGGTTTCAAGACAGTTTTCTGAGACTGGCATGACCTCTGTGCATGCTCCTCTTCTTCCTTCAGATTGGTTTCCGTCCCCTGGACGCTCTGCGCTTTCCTTGAGCGACGTAGAAAGCGATCTTGTTGTAGAAGCAACGTCTCCTGTTTTGCCACAATAAGTTGATCCTAATCTTAATATACTGCAAGATATGGAGCAGAAACTCTCTTCCCTCATGCAAGTCCATCAGCCTGCGGACAAGAAGAGAGTGGCTCACCAAGACGCTGAGCGTCAGGATTTTTCACACCTTGACGCCAAGCGTCAGAAAGCTAAGAGTCGAGAGGTTCTTGACGATGAGCAGCTTACCAAGCGTTTGGAGCCTGGTAGCCATGACGCCTAGCGGCGTAAGGAGGAACTTCATGCTAAGTGTCAAGAGACTGGTACGCATGACGCCGAGCGTCAAGGAGTTAGACGTCGGGATGCCGAGCGTAACAGCCTCAGACATCGTGATGACGCCAGGCAAACCGAGTGTTGAGATCGCGAACGTCATAGTTCCGAGCGTCAAGCGTTGGAACAACGTAACGCCAGGCGTCATGATCTTGGACCCCTTGACGCCAGAAGTCAGGATCTTAAGGAGTTGACTCCTAGGAAACAGGGTGTCTCTACCTCGATTTGAGACCTGTCGGAGGAAGGGATCGACGATCACCTTTCCCCCAGTGATCATTTAGAGGAAGTCTCGGAAGGAGAAGATCCTAAGACCCTTCATCCTTCGGTGGATTTAAAGAAACTCATGAGAGTTTTTACCGAAGTTTCCAAATTATTTTGTTCCTGCTGCTCCTTGTTCCCCTGCTTCAAAGTTTACGCTCGGAAAGGCGTCGAAGGAGTCTCTGTTCACAAAGATGGTGTTTTCTCGCTCATCTAAGAGAGCCTTGAGAATGATGGGAGACTGGATGCAATCCAAGAAGGACCAGGGAAAGACTTTTACGAATAGAACTTACCTGTCAGTTATATATATATATAGCTATAGCCTCTGTCGGTCCGACAGATTTTTCAAAACTTCCGTCAACCGCCGAGTGGTAGTTGTTCGGTTAGGTGGTTAACAACCCTTACAGGGTGGTACTTGGAATCATTCCCATTTTCTGTTCCTCAGATCATCTCTGCTGGTTGGACTGACAACATCGTTGCTGGTCCGCTGTCAGGTTTTTCGCTCGCTTCCCCGTGTCGCTGTATTGGACTAATTATTGGTAACGTATACTGACCTGTGGATTGGCAATCGCTTTTGTGGCTCGTTTTTTTAATTTATTCTTTTGATTGTTCTTTGGATACGATGTCTGATAAGCATTTTCGAGTGTGTGTGAATGAGGAATGCAAGGTGAGGTTGCCGAAAGCTTCGGTGGACCCTCCACTGTTTGTTTGGGGTGCAGGGGCTTTGAGTGTGCTCTGGATAAAAGGTGTAAAGAATGTGAGGTTTTGGATGAAAAGAAATGGATGGAAATGAAACACTATGTGAGTAAATTAGAATTGGATAAAGTCAGGAGGGCTTCTAAATCTAAATCTAATTCTGTTAGTGATGTTAGCCTAGACCTTTCTTAGAACCCCTCAATTCCTAGATCTTCTGTAGAAGTTGAACCTTCTCCTGAGGTAGTAGCTCCTGCTCCTTCTACAGGAACTGTGACTACTGTGGATGACCTTCAGTACGCCAGGATGGCGGTTGAGATGAAGGATCTTTAGGACCAGCTTGCAGCCTTGAAGGAAGGTAAGAGTGCAAATAAAATTAGTGATAGTGCTTGTGAAAGTGCAGTGGAGGTGGTGACTGATCGAACCTGTCATGCCCCTAGGTCTAGACCTCTACCAAGCTCCCAGGACTAAGGGAGAAGGTACGTCGACGACCGCAAGGGGGTGAGAGGTACTTATCCTCAGTCAGCCGTCGCCTCAAGCAGTCCTGTTGCTATTTCCCAGGCTGCTTATTCCCGCCACAGAAAAGGCGTGTCGGACGTGGTAGTGTCTTCTCCAAGCCCCTCTCCTAGACGCAGATGGAAGTATGAGGTGTCGAGGCCGACAAAGAGAAGGTGGATGCAGCAAGCTGACAAGACCCGTACTCGCTCTCCCATTTCGAGTAGATGGAGTAGCCCGGAACCTTTTCCTTCCGACGATGACTGGAACGCCTCTCCAGCGAAAAGGTCTAAACCTAGAACGGACGATTCACCGCAGGATGCTTGGAGGAAGGAGAGATCTCCTCTTCCTTCAGGTTATGAAGGACTCTCTAGAGAACCTTCTCCTGCTACCAGCGTGACTCGGCAGCCTTCTCCTTCGGAATCGCAAGACCCAGCAGCGGTTGCGAAATCCTTCATAACCGTCATGCAAGACCAACTGGTGTCACTAGTTCAAGCTTTTAGCCTCCCTCCCCCACAGTCGGGCAGACGTAAGGACGACAAGTTACCAGTGAAGAGGTCAAGCAAAGAAACACCCGCAAAGTTTTCTTAAGCTAATAAGAGGGAACGGAGTTTCTCTCCCTTTCGGGACTACAGACAGCACCGTTCTTGCGGTGAGTGGATGATGCGTCACACTTCGCCCAGGGAAACGCCCCTCTCTCGGCACCGCGAAGCTCCTGGCGCCAATCAGGGTTCTTTTCCCGACTCTTGACGCCGCGATTCGTCAAGCTCTCGACGCCACGTCTCTCCTTCCTCTAGACGACAGGAATATTCTCCCTCTCTCCGATACGATGATTCTGTGGCTCGACGACGCTTTAAGTTCTCCACGCCAGGAAGACATCTACTCTCGCTCTCATCAGACCAGCACTTGACAAGATGGTTGCAGCTCTCGACGACAGGACGCATACAACTCTCGTCGTCAGGACGCTTCCGACTCTCGATGTCAGGACGCAACTAACTCTCGACATCAGGACACATCCAGCTCGCGACGTCAGGACGCATCCAGCCTGCCTCTCCAGGACGCTTCAAACTCTCGACGTCAGGACGCATTCAGCTCTCGACGCAAGGACGCATCCACCTCTCTACGTCAGGACGCATCCACCGCTCGACGCAAGGACGCATCAAGTGCTCGACGCCTAGACGTAACCAGCGCTTGGCTCCAGGACGCATGCGTCTCCCGACGTCAGGACGCATCCGGCGACTGGCTTTACTCCTCTGACACAGGTGAACAGCTAGAAGGGAGTGATACTTATGCACGCCGGACTGAAATTAATTTGGATGTTAAAGAAACCTCCGACTTAGTTCCTTCAGCTTAAAGGGAAACAGAGTTGGAAGGAATCCAAGACTTAGAGGATATTTCAGAGGACGAAGATAAACCTGCTAATGCGACTGCTGACTATAAGGTCCTCTCACGCTCCCTCTTTGAACTGTATGGAGAGGAGTTTAAACCTGCTGCTCCTCGTTCTTCTCAGTCACAGTTCATCAGGAAGAAGTCGAAGAAGCAGTCAGCTTTCATCAAGATGAAACTGTCGATTTCAGCAAAGAAGGCTCTGGTTAGGATCAATGACTGGCTGAAAGAACGTAGACAAGCAGTGAAGACCACCTTCTCGTTTCCACCAGCTAGACTTGCCTCTAAGGCAGGCATGTGGTATGAGTCTGGAGAAGCTCTTGGCCTGGGAGTACCGGCCTCCTCCCAGGGGGACTTCTCTGGCATAGTAGATTCGTCTAGGAGACATGCCCTTAATTCTGCTAAGGTGATGTGGTCTATGTCGGAGCTAGACCACCTCATCAAAGGAATCTTCAGATTCTTCGAAGTGTTCAGCTTCTTAGACTGGGCACTTGGAACACTGGCCAGGAAAGCAGAACACGTGCAAGCCACAGGGACAGAAGACCTAACCAGTATTATGGCCTGTATGGATAAGGCTCCAAGAGATGGGGCAAACGAGTTGGCTTCCCTGTTTTCTGCGGGAGTTCTGAAGAAGAGGGCTCTATTATGCTCTTTCACGACCAAAGCGGATACGGTCGCACAGAAAGTAGAGCTACTATACGCCCCTCTCTCGGAACATCTTTTTCCTGAGTCCCTAGTCAGGGACATTACCCTTTCGCTGACACAAAAGGCTACGTAAGACCTCCTGACGCGCTTCGCAAGGAAGGCTCTACCGGGAAATCTGTCATTTTTGAAGAAGGAGGAGAAGAAAGTTCAGCAGCCCTTTCGGGGTAGAGCCCCAACTAGGACGGAATTCAGAGGAAGAAGGCAGGAGACGGGCAGTAGAGCGAACAGAAAGACGTTCAGGGCCTGCGCTAGGAAATGAGTCACAAGTCTTCCAGACAGCAGTAGGAGCAAGGCTGTCACAGTTTTGGCATGCCTGGAAGGAAAGAGGGGCGGACGCCTGGTCCCTCTCGGTCATCAGAGAGGGGTACTAGATCCCCCTCTTGAAGAAGCCTCCAATTTCAAGAAGCACCACCAGCCTTAGTGGCTCAATACTCGAACGCCGTGAAACAAGGGGCACTACTGGATCTGGTAAACCAGATGCTGGAAAAGGGAGCGATAGAACCGATCTTGGAACTAGAATCCCCTGGGTTCTACAATCGCTTGTTTCTGGTGCCCAAGAGCTGGGGTGGATGGAGACCCGTTCTAGATGTCAGCACGCTGAACGTCTTTGTAGAAAAGACCAAGTTTACCATGGAGACGACTCAGTCGGTGCTGGCTGCGGTCCGTCCAGGGGACTGGATGGTGTCTCTGGACTTGCAAGACTCTTACTTTCATATCTTCATCCACCCGGCTTCAAGGAAATTTCTAAGATTTGTAGTCCAGGGCAGGTGCTTCCAATTCAAGGCCCTTTGTTTCGGCCTCAACACAGCCCCTCAAGTTTTCACCAGAGTAATGGCAAACGTGGCGGGATGGCTTCATCAAGAGGGGATAAGAGTATCCCTATACCTGGACGACTGGCTGATAGGGTCCCGGTCGAAGAACAGGTGTCTGGAGGACTTACACAAGACATTTATGATGACCGAGGAACTGGGTCTCATCATCAACAAGGAGAAGTCCCAGACCGAACCGAGTCAGACGATTCTTTATTTGGGGGTAGTTCTGGACTCAGCTCATTTTCGGGCTTCTCCCTCCCAAGAAAGGCAAAACAGGTGCCTCGAGAAGGTGCAGGAATTCCTGGAGAGGCAGAAGTGCTCGGGGAGGGATTGGATGAGTTTGCTGGGCACCCTCTCCTCACTCGAGCAGTTTGTCTCCCTGGGAAGGTTGCATCTCAGACCTCTACAACACTTCCTTTTAAGAGTATGGGACAGGAAGAATCAGGAGGACTCCTTTTCCTTCCCCATTCCAGCAGAGATCAAGAGACATCTGAGTTGGTGCTTGGATCTGTCGATATTAGGGGAAGGAATCTCCCTGTTCAGGAAGAACCCAGATCTTGTGTTATTCTCAGACGCTTCAGAGTCAGGATGGGGAGCAGCACGGGCTCTTGGGAAGTGAAACAGAACGAATGGCACATCAACATGAAAGAGTTGATGGTCATTCTGTTAGGATTGAAAGCCTTCAAAGACTCTGTCTCGGGGAGAGTAGTAGAAGTCAATTCAGACAACACCACGGCCCTGACTTCCATCAAGAAGCAAGGAGGGACTCATTCTCTGTCCCTATACGAAACAGCAAGAGAGCTCCTTCTGTGGGTGAAGGAGAATGGCGTAGAGCTTTTAACGAGATATGTGCAGGGACAGAAGAATGTAAGAGCAGACATGCTCATCAGAAAAGGGCAATGAATGGAACCTCAACCATCAGGTTTGCCAGAGGCTGTGGAAGTTATGGGGGAGGTCTTCAATAGACCTCTTCGCCTTCAACCAGAACAAGAGAATCCCCAACTACTGCTCCCTAGTTCCGGACAAGGAAACAATAGCAGTAGACGCCTTCTTGTTGGACTGGACAGGGATAGACACTTAGGCGTTCCCCCCTGTTCAAGATTATCAACCTAGTTGTCAAGAAAGTCGCTCTCCTCGAGGCAGGGAGAATGATCTTGATAGCTCCATTCTGGCCAGCAAGAGAGTGGTTCACAGAGATGGTGGAGATGTTAGTGGACTTTCCGAGAAGCCTTTCTCCAAGTCCAAAGCTTCTCAAACAGGCCCACTTCGAGAGGTATCATCAAAACCCCCTCGCTCTACAGCTGACTGCCTTCAGACTATCGAGAAGCTTGTTAGAGCGTGAAGCTTTTCTACACAAGCTGCAAGAGCAATCGCCAGAGCGAGAATGGTCTCTTCACAGAGAGTCTACCAATTGAAGTGGGAGACCCTTAGATCGTGGTGTAAACAGTGCAAAGTGTCT